>NW_021681021.1:181027-181641 GCF_001412515.2 Diachasma alloeum
CAGTGACTCCCGGTAATTAAAAATTCACCTCTCCCCTCCTAATTCTGATTAATGGATGAAAAAAGGACAGTTCGACGGAGAATTAAATTCTCCATTAATAAACCCTCTTTCATCCCTCAATCTTTGTAACAAAAAAATATAAACTGCCAAGAAAGTCAGGGGCCAGGGAGAAAAATAATTCTTTTGCAGCGCACACTGACTTTTCACCATTCGCCCCCGAATTAAAAATTTACCTCTCCCCTCCTAATTCTGATTAATGAATGAAAAAAGGACAGTTCGACGGAGAATTAAATTCTCCATCAATTAACCCTCTTTCATCCCTCAATCTTTGTAACAAAAAAATATAAACTGCCAAGAAAGTCAGGGGCCAGGGAGAAAAATAATTCTTTTGCAGCGCACACTGACTTTTCACCATTCGCCCCCGAATTAAAAATTTACCTCTCCCCTCCTAATTGAGATTAAGGGAGGAAAAAGAGGCAGTTTGACGGAGAATTAAATTCTCCATCAATTAACCCTCTTTCATCCCTTCATCTCTGTAACAAGAAAATATAAACTGCCATGAAAGTCATGGGCCAGTGAGAAAAATAATAGTTTCGCGGCGCACAGTGACTCCC
>NW_021681021.1:189283-190816 GCF_001412515.2 Diachasma alloeum
ACGTTTTTGGACGTACAGCGCGTTATTCACGAGTTATTTTGAAAAAACGGTTTTCAGGGGTAGTTTTTTGGCTTTTTCAACCCCCGCCCAAACTGGGGGAACCTTAAACATCCGCTATTAGTTTCATACGCCAAATTCACAAATTGTATCAAAACTGGAGCCTGATTAGCAAACATTCGTATGTTAGACCTTCGTTCATTGGACTAGTTCGGACTCACTCGATGCCGGAGAACCGTTGGGGGTTTCTCCGCGCATTTGAAAATTCATTCCTCCTCTCCTAATAGAGATTAGGAAATGAAACCGCTGTCATTTATTAAGAATATAATTTTCGATCGACAGCTGTTGCTTTCATTCCTTCTTCACAATTACGGGGAGCGGGGGAGAAATGAATCTTCGATTCAGGGGAGCCCCTCCAGGCTCACTCGACGTCGTAGANTGAATCTTCGATTCAGGGGAGCCCCTCCAGGCTCACTCGACGTCATAGAGCCGTTCGGGGTTTCTCCGCGCGTTTGAAAATTCATTTCTCCGCTCCTACTCGAGATTAAGTAATGAAACCGCTGTCATTTATTGAGAATTTAATTCTCTATCGATCGGCATCGGTTTCATTCCTTCATCTTAGTTAGGGTGGGAGAAATGAATTTTCCAATCGGGAGAGCCCCTCCGGGCTCACTCGGCGTCAGAAAGCCGTTCGGGGTTTCTCCGCGCTTTTGAAAATTCATTCTTCCGTTCCTACCTGAGATTTAGAAATGGAACCGATGTCATTTATTAAAAATATAATTTCCAATCGGTAAGCTTTGGTTTCATTACTTCATCTCAATTAGGGAGGGGTAAAATTAATTTTTGAATGAGAAGAACTTGTTCTGAGTTATTGCGCGTTTTGAGAATTCATTCCTCCTCTCCTAATAGAGACTAAGGAATGAAACCACTGTCATTTATTGAGAATATTTTTCTCGATCGATAGATGTTGCGTTCTTTCCCTCTTCGCAATTAAGGGGGGGGGGGGGGGGGGGGGGGAGAAATGAATATTCCAATCAGGGGAGCCCCTCCGGGCTCACTCGACGTCGGAGAGCCGTTCGGGGTTTTTCCGCGCTTTCGAAAATTCATTCCTCCGCTCCTACTTGAGATTAAGGAATGAAATCGCTGTCATTTCTTCAGAAGGTAATTCTCGATCGATCGGCATTGGTTGCATTCCTTCATCTTAATTTAAGGGGGGCGGGAGAAATGAATTTTCTAATCGGGGGAGCCCCTCCGCCCTCACTTGACGTCGGAGAACCGTTCGGGGTTACTCCGCGCTTTTGAAAATTCATTCCTCCGCTCCTACTTGAGTAGGATAGGATAGAATTTCCCGAAGATTCGAAAAGGCTTCATTGTTCTTCGTGCATGAAAAATGGGGATCTTCGGGAAACTCCTTGCGATCGCAAGACTTTTACCGATTTATTTTTCTCCGTGCGACGTCCGTATAGAAGATCAAAAAATCAATTTAACATTGGGATAAATGGAGTGGAGAGAAAAACGTGAATATCTCGGAAATTA
>NW_021681021.1:192038-192343 GCF_001412515.2 Diachasma alloeum
TATGTCATAGGGCCCAGAATCCGCGATTCTACCGAGCGAAGCGAGGTTATAATCGCGTGATTCTGGGCACCTATGACATAAAAAGAATCATTTGAGGTTTTTCGTCAGCCGTTCGCTCTCTCTCCCTCTCTCTCACTTTCGGATGAAAAAAAGGCTGTTTGACGGATAACGAAATTACCCATCAACCCTCTTTCATCTTTTAATCTCTCTAAAAAATGAAAGGAACTGTCATGAAAATCACAGCGCAGTAAGAAAAATAATTGTTTTGCGGCGCACAGTGACTCCCGGTAATTAAAAATTCACCT
>NW_021681021.1:192437-192617 GCF_001412515.2 Diachasma alloeum
CCTAATTGCGATTTAGGGATGAAACAAGCAGGGGTAGAAGCCTACTTGATACAAGACGAATGATCGTTACTTTTTTTTCTTATTATGCTTTTTTTCTCTTTTTTTCTACCAATTTCATTGATAGTAAACTACCGAAGGGAAGCATATTAGAGATTAAAAGATGAGAACCAAATTCGATAG
>NW_021681022.1:0-4897 GCF_001412515.2 Diachasma alloeum
ATAAAATGGAAATGAATAATTAAATTCCAGAATATTGTGAATTTATTCATTGACACTCTACCTCCAGGTGGACAGATCGACTATTAAGTCTTATGGCGCCGGTACGGTATAAACAATAACAACACCGACACTAGCGCCAGCGTGGTGACTTTTCAAAATTGGCATTAATCCGCATATGGCGGGAAACTCAAATCAGTATCCCTCACTATTCTGAACTTCGACGAGATTATGGATTCAGAATAAAGGTAATAAGTGAGAGTCGAAATTAAGTATCGAAAATAAGAGTTAAAGATGAGAGTCAGAAAGGTCACAAATAAAGATTGTAAGTGAAGGTAAAAAAAATGACAAACATATGGGTAGGAGGGAAGGTTTATATTGAATATGGGTTAAAATTGAGGGCCACGACGGTCACTTTAGTCGGTATGTTTTACCGTCATTTTCTTATCTATATTATATTGTTGAGTCACTTTTCCAACTATATTACATTCCGGACTCTCATATTTGAATCTGGTGACCCTCAGTTTCGATGGTTATTCAATTTCGACTTCATTTCAACTGTTTTATTTTAATTTTATCAAAACTTCACGTTCTGAGGGAGATAAATATTTCCCCGGATTAAACTGAAGAACATGCAAATTGATGAATTTTAGTGGAATGAAATTCAATATGTTGTTTCTTTCATGGAAAATAAATCGGTCGGTATGAATGGAAAACACAAGGGAATGTTCATTATTGAAGGAAAAAATTTTATTCGAGCATAGATTCTTGAACTGCAACAAAATGTCTCGTATTCCCCTCAATCGGAGGAGAATTACATGAAAATATTTTAACTGCAATTGATTTTTCTCTTTGTAACTAAAGCTGAACATATTTCACTAGTTAAGCGGTCAAACGGTTTCAATCCGTTTCAACTAGTAGTTTTCACTGAATATGTCAAAATCGAATGTGGATATCAGAATTCTTGTTAGCATCTTTTTTTTAGAGCTATTCGAGAGCTATCAAAAAGGTCATTGTGAAAATCTCACTATCTCTCTTAGATTCGGAAATATTCCGCAAAAATTTAGCTAATAATTTCGAAGAAGTTTCACCCATCAAACTTCCCAGACTTTTCTCCCAGAAGTCTTTCCCTGGGTGTGTCCTAACAAATGAAGAAGAGAGAACTCCTCCCTTCCATGTATTAGAGATACCACATAAACCGTCTCCTCATTGATGCATTCCCCCTTCACCAAATCGTCTCGGCTGTGAGACCAGAAAGAAATGATTCAAATTATTTGAAACTTTCGAATAATTTGACATTTTCAAATAATTCGAAGCTTCGAATAATTCGAAATTTTCGAATTATCCGATTCGTTTTTGGATCGAATTATTCGAATTCGATTCGCGATGAATTATTCGAATTTTCGAATATTCGCACACCCCTAGTCATGAGCGTCAAAGTAGAAGGGCTTGAATATAAAGGTCAAAATCCAAGGTTTCGATTGTAAAGGTTACAAGGGTCAAAACATAAGCATCTGAATACAAGAGTCAAAACGTAAGGTTCAAAATTAAAGGGTCACAAGGGTTAAAATCCATGGTTCAAAATTTAAGGGTCACAAAGGTAAAAAACTAACGGTCAAAATACAAGGTCAAACTCTAAAGGTCAAAATCTACGGTTCAAAATCTAAGGGTCACAAGGGTCAAATGGACGGGTCAAAATTAATGGTTTATCTTGAAGTAATTAGTATTAATTAAGGAAAGGTAAATGAAGATTCAAATAACAAATGTATTTTAATCAGTGTACATGTCAGTACTTCAACGTTCGATGAACGAATATCAATCAATAAGCCCAATCAACAACCCCTTGACAACCAAACATATCCACCTGTCGCTCAATTCGCTCTCTTCAACACTTCCCCTCGATATGTGGATTATTTCAATTTTTAATTTAATGAAATTCCCAGAATCTCGAGACATTGCTGATGCTTAGATCTCGCCAGTACTTTGGTCAGAATATCAGCCCCCATCTCGCTCGTAGATACATATTCCAACTTTGGACCAGTGCTGCTGACGATGTCCCTCACAGCATGATGTTTTACGTCGATGTGTTTTGTTCGATTGTGAAAAACAGGGTTCTTAGCCAATTTCAGAGCCCCATTGTTGTCACACATCAATTTTCCTTTGGCAAGGTTCTCAAAACTCAACTCGACCAGAAAACGCTGCAGATATACAGCCTCCTTAGCAGCCTCGTTCAGTGCCATGTATTCAGCCTCCGTTGACGATAAAGCAACTGTCCTTTGCTTTTTAGACTCCCAGGAAATTGTCCATCCTCCCAAAATAAATGCAAATCCAGTGTATGATTTCCGATCATGAACGCAGTTCGCCCAGTCAGCATCCACGTACCCCAGCAATGGTGCTGATGTCTTTCTGTACTTCAACCCAACGTCTCGTGTGCCATTCAAGTATCTGAGTACCCTTTTTGCAGCAATCCAATGGGTTTGATCGTAGCAGGAATTGTATTGACTGAGATAACTCACAGCGTGACTGATATCTGGCCTTGTGCATACAGAGAGATATATTAATGATCCCACACGTTCTCTGTACTGTAGATCCTTCCATTTTTCGAGCTCTGAACTGTCTTCACATTTCGTTGGTCTCGTTCCCAGTTCAATTGGAGTAGTTACGGATTTGGAGTCCTTCATTCCGAATTTCTCAAGAATGTCATTCAAGTAGCCCCTCTGAGTCATGGTTATTTCTCCTTGGTTTCTTGAAAATCCGATCCCCAAGCAATATTTCACGTTTCCGAGATTCTTGAATTCGAAAACTCCTGATAACTGTCTCTCAAAATTTTTGATCATTTTCTCATGTTTCGATACGACCAGAATGTCGTCTACATAAATGGCAACAATGAATATTTCTTCCCCTCGTCCCAAATAGAATACACAAGGGTCATTCTTCGATTGAGTTAGTCCAAAACGATTCAATTCTTGACATAATGTCTCGTACCAACTCCTCCCAGCCTGACGTAATCTGTACAGGGCCTTCTTCATCTCACAAACTTGATCCCCTTTTTGGAATTTCTGAAGCATAATTCTCGTTTTTCTATGTATTTCACTCCCTTCAGGTTCTGTTCTGAGAATTTTCTTCATGATTTTTTCTGAGCACTCTGGTACTTCCATGGAAATCTTCTCATGTAAAATCCCATTCAAATATGCAGTAGTCACGTCGAATTGTTTTATTTCCAGTTCATATTGTGCTGCAATTGACGTGATCATTCGTATGGAATTTTGTCGTGCCACTGGAGCGAAGATCTCGTTGTAGTCTATGCCGGGACGTTGAGTGAAACCCCTTGCTACAATTCTCGCCTTCCTTTTCTTCAAAGTTCCATCAGTATTGTATTTGTTTCTCAGGACACTACGACTTCCTACAATTTTTGCTTTTGCTGGCCGATAGACTAAGTTCCAAGTATCATTCCTGATGATGGATTTCATTTCTGATGCCATTGCCTCCAGCCATTCCTCTGAGTCTTGTCCCTCCAATGCCTCTTTCAGTGGGATTTCTGCGAGTCCTGCAATCTCATCTGCTTCCTCACCAACTTCTTCAGCAGCCTCCACGAGATGATAATTCAGCCTCGGTCTTCCCCTGAGTCCAGTGAGTATTTTACCAGGTCTTCCCCTTCCTCTCTTCATTTGTGGAACTGGCTCTAGAACTGGCTCATGATGTTGTTGAACGTCAACGCCGGGTCCACGTTCAACATGACGATTCCCAGGTTCAACTCTGCCATTCAGATCTACACCATCATGGTCTGAATCACGTTGAATCTCTTCCTCGTAGTCACTTTCTTCCTCTTCAGCGTCAAACCAGTCATCGAGCTCTTCCTCATCCCTGGTAATAGTTTCTCTTGTAACAGGATTCATCATGAATTCAACGTCTCTTCCCTCTCGATTCTCCTTGGATCCCCCAGCAGCATCAGTAGTTTTTGGATTCATCCTCGAATTGATTCTGGACTCGTTCAGGAATTTCACATTTCTCGTCATATCAATTCGTCTCTCCTCAGGAATCCAAACTCTGTATGCCTTCGACTTCTCCGAGTATCCAACAAAGATCTCCTTTGTAGATCGAGCATCAAATTTTCCAGGGTTCTGCTGCCTCTTGCGAGTGTAGACACTGCAACCAAATTCACGAAAATACGATACGTTCGGTATTTTCCCAGTCCACAGCTCATGTGCAGTCTTCCCATCCAATGCTCTTGAGGGACATCTGTTTCTTGTGTAGTTGGCAGTATGGATGGCCTCTCCCCAAAACGATGATGGTGAACTGTATCGTATCAGCATACACCTGGCCATTTCAACTAATGTACGATTTCTTCTTTCAGCCAGTCCATTTTGTTGAGGTGTATGTGTTACAGTCAATCTTCTTCCTATCCCATTCTTCTTCAGGAACTCATCAAAATTGTTATTAATATATTCCTTGCCATTATCAGATTGTAGATATTTGATTTTCTCTCCAGTCTGATTCTCAGCAAATGCTTTGTATTCTGTGAAAGCATTAAAAACGTCACTTTTCGATTTTATCAAACGTACCTCACACCATCCAGAGTACTCGTCGATAAAAGTTACAAAATATTTGGCCTTCCCATTCGATTCAACTCGTGCAAGTCCCCAGACATCTGAATGAATGATCTCCAATAATTTCGATGATTTTTCTTCTCTTATTGGAAATGGAGATTTCGTCATTTTTCCCAGAATACATATCTCATAGTCCAAATTTTCTTTCGACTTTTCAAGTTCAAGCCCCTTAATTTTTCCTTTCTTGTGACCTTCTTGAAGATCCCTGTAGTTCAGGTGTCCCATTCTTCTGTGCCATAATTCTTTTGCACTCAATTTGGATGTATTCGTTTCAATTTTCTCTGCAGAGTTAC
>NW_021681022.1:6702-16469 GCF_001412515.2 Diachasma alloeum
CCCCCCCAAATTTGAAATAAACATTTTTTCCTTGTCTAAAACATCACCGGATCGCAAAATTCCCTTCTACTGGGTCGTTTCCATCCTCCTCTATTTTTTAAAATTTGTTCCAAACTTCTAGGTGCCAGCATATGGTGAACACCCCCTCCCCCCCGCCCCTTCATGCCCCACAAAATTGAAGAGAAAAACTTTATAATAATTTCAATTATCTAAATAATTAAAAAAAAATTGAATCATTCCACCAAATTCGATAATTATTGAATTCATTATTTACTTCGAAAAAGTCACAAAATTATTAAGATCCCAAAGGAATCTGAGCACTAAGATCAATGTACAGTCTTAAATCAAGACTCGTTTAAGGACTAAAAAATCGAGACATTTGGATCTTAAAATAAGACCCGAATTTTAGTAGTGTAGTTGAATGTTCGATTAATGCTATTCACCCAAAACTTTTGTTTGTATATGATAAAGCATTGAAAAAAATTATTGAGAAAATGTCTGGGAGATGCTATACGCCCGGCTATACGAGTCACGAAGGGCTGACCACCACTCAGTGAGTCCTGGTGACAACATAATTTTGATTGCGATGACTAAATGTATTGCATCCCAATGACTCGCTGGGAAAAGTATTGATTGCATTCTATACTAGTGTTATATTCACGCTTCGAGTTGATTTATTCTTCACTCTACATAGTTTTGTGCCAGTTACATGAAATTTTCAGTTGGTTTTGATTCTGAAAATCGAGTCGTGAGATCTATAAAAGAATACTGTGATCGTTACACAACAAAATTGAACACAATACTAATAAGCCTTGACACTCAGAAAATAGTGATAGGGACCGATCGTTTTTCTCTCAGTGTGTGGAGATTCAACAATACACAGATATTTTATTTTATTATTAATTTCCACATTAAAAACGGGGTGGATTAAATTTGTTCATAAAACTTCCAATGTTTTAGGTGTGTTTCTGAAACCACACATTGTGAAATTTCGAAAGCGCAATGTGGAGATCTGCTCAATCGTTCTATAATGTGGAGAACGTGAGTGCGTACTTGATGATCGTGCCAATTATTATGTGTCAAATTAATTTGTGGAATTGGAAGCATGTAGAAATGAGAAAAGATCGCAGTAACATATGTGCAATAGATGGACGTTGCCTTGATACAAGTGCGCAATTCATTTCTGACAAATTTCTTGTTTATTTCAGGATTGTGCCAATCAAGCCTGTGTACATTCAGTGATGTGATCAATCTATCATGTGCGCATGTGACGTCATATGATATTGTTGGATAGAATTTTGGAGTACATATGAGGGGAATTAGGATCATTCTTGATAATAATTTACAAGAAAAATTTATTGCAAAAATGGGCAGTCCAGATTGGGATTTGAACTCGGGTCTTTTCGATTATGCATCAGGTGCTGTTCCAACTAAGCTATTCGGCTCCTAGCCACTTAATCATTTTCGATTTCTTGTACATAAAGGGCGACACACAAGAGGCACCTTAAAGACCTCTCAAGTACGCTCGACATTGGCCTTCTAGCCATTTCTGTGCCAAACCTAAAATTGACTCAAAGAGCACCTTAAAGACACCTTCGCACTCGAGAGGTCGCACAATGGGCGTCGCGCCGCCGTTTTCAATATTTTTCTGATAACTACAAAAATATTGCAAATTACAAACTGAAAATTTAGGAATTCTTCACGTGATGTGTCTTCTTGGCATTAACCACGAATATAATATCGACAGTCACCACCTCTTTTTTTTATTAATCATTTTATGATGTACGGTCGGAGAAAAGCAGCGCGGCGATTAATTGGCAACCAGTCTTGTACTAGGAATTTGCCGAGCAACGTTGCCAGCGCTAGTGTCTACGTGGATTGTACCCAGCTGGAGATGGAGAATCGCGCTGGCAACGTAGCATGGAGAAATACACGGGCGGTGCAACGCTTTATCGCAATCGCAAATCTGTACCACCAGTAAAATTGACTCAAAGAGGACCTTAAAGGCACCTTAATGGCACTCTAGTATCACCCATGAGATGTGTAAAAGGCACCTTAAAGACACCTTAAAGACACCTCAAGCATATTAGATATTGGCCTCCTAGCCATCTCTTTTCCATAAGTAAAATTGACTCAAAGAATACCTTAAAGACACCTTGAAGGCACCCTGGTAGCATCCAAGAGACACTCAAGGGGCACCTTAAAGCCACCTTAAACACACTAGACATTGGCCTTCTGGCCAACTCTGTGTCAGGGTGGGTTTTCACTCATAGTGGACAGTCCCCGCAAATGACAGCGAATCGTCCGCTAAAGTCAGCGAGACGCACCTAACCGAAAGGCGCCAAAATTTGAAAATTGGATAATTCATCAATGTAAGTTCAATAATTGGATCCAAATTCAATGAGAAATTACAGACTAGGGGGACTGCATATTCAATTATGCTGAAAATGTCTACTGATGTTCATGATAAACAAAGCAATATTCGAATTTTATCGCCTTCCGCTCGAGTACGTCGCCAAAACCGAGAGTTATTTTGTAACTTTCGGGATGAGTCTATGTTTTCTCTGAGGTCTTGGGGACAAAACCGAGAGTTATTTTTCAATTTTAGGGATGTGTAATGTCCAGATTATTTCAATCACTTCCGCATCAACAACAATGCACAAATCACCCTATTTCAAAATCAATGCCAACCGACATCAACCTCTAAAGAATGCACAACGTTGCACCCCTCGGGAACACTTGCAAAACGAAAGACCGCAACCTTGCAAAATTCGACAACAGAGCCGGGTCGATGAACCAGGAAACCAAAATGGCGGAAATCGCGCCACCTCCCCCACTCCAAATAAATTTCCATTTTCCCCAAGTAAGACGAGGCCCCTCCAAAAAATCAACCAGCAGTCAGGAAAAACCCTCTCGCAAATTAACTCCGACTTCTTGGCGGAAGTATTTTTTGGAATCGGTCCGGGTCTGATTATTGTTCGAACTTATCTTTGTAAATTCGGAGTGTTCTCGAATAGCAGTAGGGAACATAAATTAGCAAGTGTTCGGGGATACAAGTTCCTTTAACCGAAAGTAGAACAGCTTCTTGCATCTGAGAGAATTAGTGGTGAACTTGGTGAATCGTGGGTGTGGCTCAAACTTTTATAAACAATTAAGACTCAAGACTTATTCAATTCTAACTTCAATCAATTCCGAACAAGTGGAAGATGGGAATTCCACCTAAGTATTTGTAATAGTGTACCCATCGTTCGCTGGCAGAGAAACGTGGTGGATTACCTCAAGAATTCACGAAATATAATTAAGATCCACTCAAAGTGAGTAATTACCATTGTTAACATTCAAGAGATAGATCTAGTAATGATGGCAGGGTTTCACAGATAATAATTGTTTCAACCTCTAAAATTGTACGAAGAATCAAAATCAATTCAAATAAATGTGTAAAGTTGATCTAATCTCTTTTTAATTCAATTTCCAATCCATATCCATCAATAGTAAAATCAACCGCAGGTAAGAATAAAAAAAGAGCAGCGTCGTCCATTTTACTTAATTATAAATTCTGGCTAAAAGACTAAAATTCTTTTCCCTCGACGCAGGTAACATCTCCGGACATAACAGCTAGAATTTCATGGCGCAGTCGGTAGGACACGCCTGACCTTCCTTTATTCTTACCTCACCAGTAAATTTTGAATAAAAAATTAGAAATTTCACGTCACTCGGACTACTTAAAATTTTAAATTGAATTAAAGATCAATTCCATAATTTGAAAAAAAAAAGATTTAAAAGAAAATAATTAAAATTCAATTTCCATTTAGAACAGAATTTATTCAGTAAATTAATTCCATTTTTCTTTTGGTTCAATACAAATTAATTGTCGCATATTCTTTAATAATTGAATAAATACGTACCTCAATTTAAACTGTGATCTTTCTCTCCATCTCCGGTTACTCGAAAAATCGCACAAAAATGGCAGACAGATCTTTTATCACAATCGACTATTGGGGAGATGCAGCAACCACTACTCCCGTCGGGGGTGCCGCGCCTTCAGATAAACATTGAGGGTTACATCAAAGCTCGCGATGTTTCAAATAGCATCCCCTTATTTTCGGGTACCTCCGACCCTGCGTCACTCGACGAATTCGAATACGCAATTAGAGCCATTAAAGGATCTATACCCACTGCAGATGGAAAGAAAGAACAGTATACCCATCAAATTTTAAAACGAGTTTTACCCCCTGCTAAAAACTTATTTGCCAATACTCAGATTTATTCCGTGGACCACATTCTTCAATTGTTAATTGAAAGGTACAGGGGTCAGTACAACTTTACATATTATGCTCACAAGGTTCGCGGTCTCCTAAAATATGAAAACGAAACCTTGCAAGATTTCTTAGATCGTTTGGCAGCACTGGTTCAATACGGTCTAAGAGCAATTGAGACGTATGAAGCGGCAGACAAACCATCCTTCGAGAAAATCCTGCATGAGGATGCCCTCGCAAGATTCAAGGAGTACAGTCCACAAAGTATTAAGGACGGTATCAAACATCACAAGGTCACTAAGATCTTTGACGTCCGAACGAAGGTGGACGCCGACGAATTTAAGCCGACGTTGTCCATCCCCGCGTACAAGATTCCCAATAATCGGCAATACAAGTATACGTCCCAGTATCCGTCCATAAAGGGATACACCAACTCCAGTGGACAAAGCCGATTACCCTCTACACCAGCCTACCCGTCATGTTACCCACAATAACGTCTGGGAACCGGAAATGAGCCACACCGCTACCAAGGGCAAAATCAATCCCACGCCCACATGCTCACACCAACTCCGTCGAATAGCCTCCATTACTCGCAACCACCTAATGGAAGACTTCAACACCCTCCGGATCCTCTTGTGGACGAGCTCATAAATGGATACCGTCCTCCAACCCGGATCGCACCAAGGAGCACCCCACCATGGGGCCAGCAGAGACCATCGGTGAATCCACCAAGACCTCCAATGCCCAATTCAACGAGGAACCTCCATCCAAGAGTGATGATGGGATACTCCTACCCGGAAGACACATCGCAATGGGGCGCACAACCAGAGCCGCGCTCCTGGAGAGGAACTCCCGAGACCGGGGATGACTTCTCTTTACCGGAACATCGCCACCCCGAGATCACCAACGAGTATGAGGACTTCTTACAACCGGATGATCGCCTGGCTCAACCCCTTGCCACCACCATGATGTCAAAACTACGGAAACCCCATGAAGCACCAAAGCAAGAATACGCCAGGAAAGAGCACTTCGATGACTTGAGAGGAAATTTCGACAGCTTGAGTTCTCTCGTCAAGGAATTGCTGACTCACGTCAAGGCGGGAGGGTCCCAAGGAGAAACACGCCACAGGGACCGTTCCAGAGACCGGAGTAGGAACTTTGGACTTGAAAGAATCCCTATCAGCTCAACCAGTCAAGGAACACCCAGTCCAGTCCAACTTCCGTCAGCCCAGAATTTAAACGGGATCCTGGCTCGCCAGCAGAGTGCACTGAGCAGCCAGAACAACCCATCGCCACACGCGATGTCCAGCACTCATCACCGCCAATAAAAGTGTACAAGGTAGCTGTTGCTGAACCCTGTGATGGACCAATGATTGCCCTAAACGGACCCTATTTGAAATCGGGCAAAATCGCTGCACTCATTGACACCGGAGCATCGGCCAACTTACTACCTCTCCAGTCGCTGAACTCTAATACCACCATTGATATCGAAGAGACTATTGGAATCGTTGGACTGACCAATCATGTCATCCAATCATTGGGAATAATAATGCTCCCAATACATCCCAAGGTGGCGGTCAAATTTCACGTGATCACCCACCAACCTGGTGGTTACGGGGCCATCATCGGGGATGATCTACTGAACGAACTCAAGGCCCACATCTCCTTCAATACCAATACGGTGCGTTTCAGCACAAACCCCACTCATGCCATCTACTTTTGCTTGCCGCCTTGTCTCACGAAGGAAGAAACCTGCAGGATCTCGCTTACCGGGGGCGGTCCCAGGGTGAAGGTCTGAATTAACAAGAAGCTAAACAGCAAAAGACACCGATTTCTGATTGACACCGGGGCTCACATCAATCTGATTGAGAGGAAGGCCATCAAACCATCAGCTGAGAACCAACCTCCAAGAATCAAATTCCTTCTCGGGGTAACCGAGAACGCACTACCAACCTGCGGATTGATCTACCTGCACATGTTTGGAACAGAGGTCCCATTCCACATCGTAGACGGGGAATTACCTGTAAACGGAAGCGGTGTCCTGGGCCAGGAATTCCTCATTGCAGAGAAAGTCGACATCCGCTATGCACAACGAAATATCATTACCATCAAGAATCCCCGCAAGCCCATTCCATGGTACGAGTATCATAGGCCCAATGGTCATTGGAATTCTGATCGACAACCCCGAGGTAAAAATTGGCTACCTACCCAAGGTAAACACACCATCCGGAATATTCTTAGGAGAAGCGGTGGTCCCCGTGGAAGACAACGTGGCTACAGCTATGGTGATCAACACCACTGAGGAACCGGTCCAACTACAGTTATCACCCCAACTGATTGAACGTTTCGACAAAACCTCTAAGCCTTCTTCAGACGAACCAACAGCAGGCGAGATTCGCATGGCCACTTGCAACCTAGGTCTACTCCCCTGTAAGGAAGAACTGTTGAACAAAAGAGTTGCTGAAATTCTGAAGGCTTTGCCAGAGCAGGACCTTAAGACATTCGAGAGAAAACATATAATCCGACTGGTAGAACAATTCCGTGATGTGTTCCATCTGCCTGGAGATGACCTGGGATACGCCAAAGACTTCACCTGCAAAATTCGAACAACGGATGAAGTCCCTGTCTTCAAACGACAATACAAATATCCCCAGCAACATCGAGAGGAAATCAACAAGCAGATCAAGTCTATGAAGGAACAAAACATCATCAAGGACTCAGAATCTCCTTACAATTCACCACTATGGATCGTTGCCAAGAAGTGCGACTCCCAAGGTAGGAAACGTTGGAGACTTGTGATTGACTTTAGAGCTCTCAACCAGAAGACCAGTGGGGACTCTTACCCTCTGCCTGACATCATGACAATCTTGTTACAGCTGGGAGAAGCCAGATACTTCAGTGTATTCGACCTCGCTAGCGGATTCCATCAAATAAAGATGGATGAAAGGGACGGCGAAAAAACAGCATTTACCGGACCAGAGGGCCATTACGAATACACTAGAATACCATTTGGACTGAAGAACTCCCCACCAATCTTCCAACGAATGATGGACCGAGTTCTCACTGGATTAAAGGGCACCGAACTATACGTTTACCTCGACGATACAGTCCTCTATTCAAAAACCCAAGAAGACCATGTCAACCGACTCAATAACCTCTTCAACCGCCTCAGACAAGGTGGACTCTCTCTTCGACCAGACAAGTGCAATTTCTTCAAGAAAGAAGTCGCCTATCTGGGTCACGTCATCAATAAAGAAGGAATCCACCCAGATCCAAAGAAGGTCAAGGCCTTGAGGGAAATGCCGGCACCGACCAGTCAACATGGGGTGCAAAGATTTTTAAGCTTCAGCAATTATTACCGAAGATTTGGAGAGGACTACGCAGAAAAATCCAAAAGCCTCACAAATCTCTTGAGAAAGGATATGAAATTCAGGTGGAACGAAGAACATGAGAAAGCTTTCGAGGCCCTGAAAACGGCGATCACCGAAGACTCCCTGTTATTCCACCCTGACATGGACGAACCATTCATCGTCAACGTCTCAGCAACATCCAAGGAAATTGGAGCATCCATTCTGGGAACCATTCAAATGCGAAAGCCTCCACTAAAGCCTCAGAAAATTCGACGAGATCATGGAACGCCACAATGAGACCCATCCAGACGAAGGAGACCCTGACGAGGAACTCGAATCTCCGTCCCCCCCGAACTTCTACAATCAACAGAAGCTTAACCTGGGATCAGAATTCCACAAAAGTCTCCATACGTCATACGAAAAATTCAACGAAAAGATGCGTCAATATGAGAACCGATCCTTACCGCTCATCAAATCCACAGATGAAATCTCCAAGGAGAAATTCGACAAGATGACGGCTGAAGAACTACATGAGGCCATAATCAAGGTCAAGGATAAGGTCGATGAAAGAATACGAACCAGAGAAGGGGAACAAAAGGATTCCACCACCCCGGCAGAAGAAGAACCGGGCAGCCAAGACCACAACGATAAGCCGAACCAGGTCGACAACACCACGTCGGAACAGGCATCGGGAGCGGTCAATCCATCACCCCCCATCCGACACTCGATTATCACCGAACCAAGGATTATTCGAGAATTCTTACTCCCGACTCCAAGAGCTATCAAAAATCCAACAGCCGGATCCTCACCATCGAGAACAATTGAAAAACAGGACGTTGTAACTCCCAACCAACTCTCTTCAGAAGAGGCAGACGTCACGCCTGACTCTGAAGAAAACGATGAATCCTCGGAACCCTCCTCCTCCACCTCCACACAGCCAGTTAACGACATCTTATTGGGGGCGGAATCAGGATATTCCCATCACTCACTCCCTGTAGATCACGCACAAGAGAAAATGATAGAGTTAACCCGAATCAAGCTGGTGAAGACCAGCCGGAACCTGACCTCCAGGAGGAGAAAAGCGAAAAGCCACCGGATAACAAGCTAACCATCCCACCAGATTATCAACCAGCTAAAAACATCCAGGAACCCAGAGACGGATTAACCTTCGTTCGGGGAAATATTGCACATTTCCTGGCGGCTGACATGGAATTCAATAAACAGAACACGAAGCTTCTATGTGATTTAAATCTGATCGGCCTAGATCACATCAAGAAATTGAATCGCCAACTGGGACAGGTCATCGTTACCAAATCTGGAAAGTTCAGAACCTTCACCCTCATAGCAAAACGATATCACTTTGATAGGACGCAGAACAGAACGTTGAAACTCTGCCTGAGAAACCTAAAAGTATCAATCGAAAAATATGAGATTACGGACCTAAAAATGGTAATGAAGGGAGACGAGATTCACTGACTATAAAAAATTGTCTCCAATCGACAATATCTCCCGATGGAATGGAATGATGTGAATGAATCAAATATCAATTTGAATGTTTAAAAAATTAATCGAGAGTGAAAAAAAATCAGGGAATTCCACTCTGACATTTCTATATTGTCTGTATTTACCGAGAAAAAAAAACGTTGTTCCTAGGAATCGATGTGTCTTTTTTAGGCAGCTGCATTTCTGAAATGCAATTAGCAAGCAATGTTAAAATTAAGTCATTTTGTAAAACATTTCCAGTGACATGATCCTGAACATCAAAGGAAAGTCTTGAATTCAGGAATGATGTCTGTAGGTTTCAGTAATATTTTCGCGGAAATTCCGGGAACACTTATTGGGAATTTTTATCGCGTTGCCGTAATACGGAAATTTCAAGGAATTTCGTCATTGCAAATTAAAAATTTCTTTAAATTTCAGTGCAATTATATGTGTACGTCCACGTGAAAAGAGCCCATTTTATCGCATCTAATTTCCGAGATATTCACGTTTTTCTCTGCACTCCATTTATCCCAATGTTAAATTGATTTTTTGATCTTCTATACGGACGTCACACGGAGAAAAATAAATCGGTCTTGCGATCGCAAGGAGTTTCCCGAAGATCCCCATTTTTCATGCACGAAGAACAATGAAGCTTTTTGGAATCTTCGGGAAATTCTAT
>NW_021681022.1:16543-17245 GCF_001412515.2 Diachasma alloeum
ATTGCGAAGAGGGAATGAACGCAACATCTATCGATCGAGAATAATATTCTCAATAAATGACAGTGGTTTCATTTCTTAATCTCTATTAGGAGAGGAAGAATGAATTTTCAAAGCGCTCAGTAACCCCGGATAAGTTCTTGTCATTCAAAAATTAATTTCTCCCCTCCCTAATTGAGATGAAATAATGAAAATAAAGCCTACCCATCGAGAATTGTATTTTCAATAAATCACATCGGTTTCATTTGTTAATCTCAGTTAGGAGCGGAGGAATGAATTTTTAAAAGCGCGGAGAAACCCCGAACGACTTTCCGACGTCGAATGAGCCGGCAGGGGCACTCCCGAATGGAAAATTCATTTCTCCCGCCCTACTTAAGATGAAGCAATGAAACCGATGCAGATCGATCGATAATTAAATTCTCAATAAATGACGGCAGATTCATTCCTTAATCTCAAGTAGGAGCGCAGGAATTAATTTTCAAAAGCGCGGAGAAACCCCGAACGACTTTCCGACGTCGAATGAGCCGGCAGGGGCACTCCCGAATGGAAAATTCATTTCTCCCGCCCTACTTAAGATGAAGCAATGAAACCGATGCAGATCGATCGATAATTAAATTCTCAATAAATGACGGCAGATTCATTCCTTAATCTCAAGTAGGAGCGCAGGAATTAATTTTCAAAAGCGCGGAGAAACCCCGAACGGCT
>NW_021681022.1:17441-20019 GCF_001412515.2 Diachasma alloeum
GAAAATTCATTCCTCCGCTCCTACTTGAGATTAAGGAATGAAACCGTTGTGATTTATTGAGAATTTAATTCTCGATCGATCGCCATCGGTTTCGATCCTTCATCTCAATTAGTGAGGGGGGGGGGATAACTCAATTTTCCAATCGGGGGAACCCCTCTGGGCTCACTCGACACCGGAGAACCATTCGGGGTTACTCCACGCTTTGAAAATTCATTCCTCGGCTCATAACTGAGATTAAGAAATGAAATCGACGTCATTCATTAAAAATACAATTTTCGATCAGCAGGCTTTGGTTTCATTCCTTTATCTCAGTTAGAGGGGGGGGGGAGATATGAATTTTCCACCGCAGGAGAACCCTGCGGGGCTCACTCGACGTCTGAGAGCCGTTCGGGGTTTCTGAGCGTTTTTGAAAATTCGTTCCTCCGCTCCTAACTGAGATTAAGAAATGAAACCGATGTCATTTATTAAAAATATAATGCTTGATCGGTAGGCTTTGGTTTCATTCCTTCATCCCAATAAGGGAGGGGAGAAATTAATTTTTGAATGAGAAGAACTTGTTCGGAGTTACTGCGCGCTTTGAAAATTCATTCCTCCTCTCCTAATAGAGATTAAGAAATGAAACCACTGTCATTTATTGAGAATATTATTCTCGATCGATAGATGTTGCTTTCATTCCCCCTTCGCAATTAGGGGGGGGGGGGAGAAATGAATCTTCCAATCAGGGGAGCCCCTCCGCACTCACTCGACACCGGAGAGCCATTCGGGATTTCTCCGCGCCTTCGAAAATTCATTCCTCCGGTCCTACTTGAGATTAAGAAATGAAACCCTTGTCATTTATTGAAAATTTAATTCTTGATCGATCGGCATCGGTTTCAATCCTTCATCTCAATTAGGGGGGGGGGGAGAAATGAATTTTCCAGTCGGGGGAGCCCCTCCGGGCTCATTCGACGCCGTAGAACCGTTCCGGGTTAATCTGTGCTTTTGAAAATACATTCCTCCGCTCCTAATTGAGATTAAGAAATAAAGCCGATGTCATTTATTAAAAATATAATTCACAATCGATAAGCTTCGGTTTCATTACTTCATCTCAATTGGGGATGGGAGAAATTAATTTTTGAATGAAAAGAACTTGTTCGGAGTTACTGGGCGCTTTGAAAATTCATTCATCCTCTCCTAATAGAGATTAAGAGAAGTTTCCAATCGGGGGAGACCCTCCGGGCTCACTCGACGCCGGAGAACCGTTCGGGGTTACTCCGCGCTTTTGAAAATTCATTCCTCCGCTTCTAACTGAGATTAAGAAATGAAACCACTCATTTATTGAGAATATGATTCTCGATCGATAGATGTTGCTTTCTTCCTTCTTGGTAATTAGGGGAGGGAAGAGAAACGAATCTTCCCATCAGGGGAGCCCCTCCGGACTCACTCGACGCCGGAGAGCCGTTCGGGATTTCTCCGTGTGTTTGAAAGTCCATTCCTCCGCTCCTAACTGAGATTACGAAATGAAAGCGATGTCATTTATTAAAAATTCAGTTCTCAATCTGTAGACTTTGGTTTCATTCCTTCATCTCAATTNGGGGGGGGGGAGAAATGAATCTTCCAATCAGGGGAGCCCCTCCGCACTCACTCGACACCGGAGAGCCATTCGGGATTTCTCCGCGCCTTCGAAAATTCATTCCTCCGGTCCTACTTGAGATTAAGAAATGAAACCCTTGTCATTTATTGAAAATTTAATTCTTGATCGATCGGCATCGGNTGAAAGCACTGTCATTTATTGAGAATATTATTCTCGATCGATAGATGTTGTGTTCATTCCCTCTGCGCAATTAGGGGGGCGGGGGGGGGGATAAATTAATTTTCTAATCGGGGGAGCCCCTCCGCGCTTACTCGAGGCCGGAGAACCGGTCGGGGTTACCCCGCGCTTTTGAAAATTCATTCCTCCGCTCCTACTTGAGTAGGATAGGATAGAATTTCTCGAAGATTCCAAAAAGCTTCATTGTTCTTCGTGCATGAAAAATGGGGATCTTTGGGAAACTCCTTGCGATCGCAAGACTTTTACCGATTTATTTTTCTCCGTGTGACATCCGTATAGAAGATCAAAAAATCAATTTAACATTGGGATAAATGGAGTGGAGAGAAAAACGTGAATATCTCGGAAATTAGATGCGATAAAATGGGCCCTTTTCACGTGGACGTACACATATAATTGGACTGAAATTTAAAGAAATTTTTAATTTGCAATGACGAAATTCCTTGAAATTTCCGTATTACGGCAACGCGATAAAAATTTCCAATAAGTATTCCCGGAATTTCCGCGAAAATATTACTGAAACCTACAGACATCATTCCTGAATTCAAGACTTTCCTTTGATTTTCAGGATCATGTCACTGGAAATTTTTTACAAAATGACTTAATTTTAACATTGCTTGCTCATTGCATTTCAGAAATGCAGCTGCCTAAAAAAGACACATCGATTCCTAGGAACAACGTTTTTTTTTCTCGGTAAATGCAGAGAATAGAGAAATGTCAGACTACAGTGAATAAACTTCACTCGTCAAAAACTCCATAATGGCAGAGTTA
>NW_021681022.1:20044-21623 GCF_001412515.2 Diachasma alloeum
TTGCATTTCAGAAATGCAGCTGCCTAAAAAAGACACATCGATTCCTAGGAACAACGTTTTTTTTTCTCGGTAAATGCAGAGAATAGAGAAATGTCAGACTGGAATTCCCTGATTTTTTTTCACTCTCGATTAATTTTTTAAAGATTCAAATTGATACTTGATTCATTCACATCGTTCCATTCCATCGGAAGATATTGTCGATTGGAGACAATTTTTTATGGTCACTGAAGGAGGCAAACCATTAATCTAAATCTCGCAATAATCTGCGAAAAATCTTATTCATTAATCTATTATTATTGAATTACTCCCATTATGTGTAGATCGCTGGAGAACAACGAAACCGTTCCAACCTTTCAAACGAGTTGGAATGTTCTCTCTCTCCTTCTTCTCCATTTTCTTTCTCACTCGCACTCGTTAAGTTTGGCGGAGGACGGGCACGTGCCAACGCGACGGAGACGACAATGAGTGGGGGCGTGCGCGATACATAATCCTTTCTCACTCAGCGGGGGGAATAAATATATATAATCGAACATTACTATAGTAAAAAAAAAACAAAATCTGCACAATTATTCAGTAGAATCACTGGAAAACTATAGAGTTTTCCAGCGACGGCGCTGGGATTTTCTATGAATTTTTTGACCTACGTGTTGTTGTGTGAGGTAGAATGGACGAGTACAATGGACTCAAACTTCAGTGTTAAGATACTTGAATTTAATTTATTTCTTAGTCACAGTGTAACGGTAAAAATACAAAAGAATTAAGATTAATTCCCAAATGAACTACATTGGTAATGACTCCCGAGTGCAGTGTGTTCTCGGTTTTTATAAGAAAACCGTGACACACATTTGTCTCTTTTTCGTTGTATTCGTATTACAAAACGATCCCGTGGTGTAATACGATGCTGAATCGGTAAACAATCGATAAACAGTTAATTTCATAATTATTAAACACGAATCACTTCGTAATTCGGTCATGGAATATTCTGGATTACAACATCCCTCCCGGCCAGAGAGGAAAATTCCATATTTGGAATTTTTACATGTACATATTTACAATCAACATTAACTTTTATTTAAATATTCCTAAGACCTATGGGTGAGATGGTGCCTGGGTTCCTCCTGTCAACTCTGGGATTACCGAACCGGTACGTCGGCACCAACAGCACAGTGATAGCACTGTAATGATGAGGAGAAATGTCGTTTCGCTAGAGATAATTGATGCTGGATGTGCGAGGAGGTCTGGGATTCCAAAGACTGTCGTATTTGCATCCAACCGTTTCATTTCTTGTTCCAAGTCCACCTGTAGTCCTTGCAGCTCCTTGACATTTCGTACCACACTGCGAAGATGGACATCTTTCAGGTTCAGCTGGCCCTCTTTCAGGTAGTTGCTCGTATTCTCGCTCAGAGTCAAGTTCATCTTCGGATGAATATGCAGATCGAGACGTACTCCTGACGACTTTCGTCCTGTGATTGTGAAATCTGCGGCGATAGCTTCACATAAGTTATCTATCTGTAAGATTCCCGTCCCTTCTAGGATGCTTCTATTCTCCTTCTGCCCACATCGAACGGTGATCTCCTCT
>NW_021681022.1:21633-29900 GCF_001412515.2 Diachasma alloeum
GGACATCTTTCAGGTTCAGCTGGCCCTCTTTCAGGTAGTTGCTCGTATTCTCGCTCAGAGTCAAGTTCATCTTCGGATGAATATGCAGATCGAGACGTACTCCTGACGACTTTCGTCCTCTGATTGTGAAATCTGCGGCGATAACTTCACATAAGTTATCTATCTGTAAGATTCCCGTCCCTTCTAGGATGCTTCTATTCTCCTTCTGCCCACATCGAACGGTGATCTCCTCTGGATGTGGTACTGCGTAAAGCCATGCGTTGTCCAAGGTCAGGTGAATGAGGAGTAGACGTTTTAACATGATGTGATTTACGACACATGAATCTAGAATTTTCCCGGGGTCAACGTACCATGCACAGGTATTGCCCGTCGAGTCTCTTACAATTCCCCAACTGCTCTGACGTCATTGGAATGAACTGCTGCGTCGGCCCGTGGATAATTAAATACTCGTTTTCTGGTTCGATATATGAGTAATATCCCTCCACCGTTGTCACTGGCAATCCATGCGGTTTATATACGCTGTAGATTTGAGTTTACCAGCGGTATTTCCAACATCGTCACGATTCTCGTGTTGAAAGTGTGAATACTGATGGTGGACATTCTCTCCAACTTGTGCATAGCGTTAATACCAACTTCTGTCGGAAAGCTGAATCCTGTTGGCAATTTAGCTTTCTTCAGAATCTCTACCAGATGTTGCTCTGAGAGAACTCCTGTTCCCAGGATCCTTCCCCTTTCGTCTGTTAGAAGGCGCAGAATTTTTCTTGCGTCTCTCATCACTCCATCAAGAACTGCTGTGATGACCATGAAATGTTCGTCCATGTCGTCACGAACCAACGTTGTGTTAAATCTCGCCTCCATGCGTTCTGACAGCTGCTGTGTTGCGTTCAATAGAATTTCTTCATTTGTCTGCACGATTTCCTCTGCNGTGATGACCATGAAATGTTCGTCCATGTCGTCACGAACCAACGTTGTGTTAAATCTCGCCTCCATGCGTTCTGACAGCTGCTGTGTTGCGTTCAATAGAATTTCTTCATTTGTCTGCACGATTTCCTCTGCGTGTTGCAGTCGGAAAAGCGTAGAATTGATGACTTCGATTTGACCTTTCGTGACGTCATATGAGTTCCCTTGTTGACCCTCAAGACGATCAAGCCGTTCTTGAATTTCTTTCGCATCTGAGGCGTCCATTGTGCCAAACAGTGATTTTGTCACACTGCTCAATCCATCAATTAAGCCTCGGCGACTTTTGCCAGGTTGTCCTATACCTAGAATCCCGTGAATCGCCTTTCTCAGCTCCGTGTGTTCACTCATACGTTCTTTCAAGATCGTTCGGAAATTCTCCCCTGATTTCCCGGTCTTTAAGGACAGCGCCTGCGTCAATATGTAGTGACTTTCCAGTTGATCTGCTCTCCGTAGCCAAGGAGTCACATCCGTCGTCGCTGCAACGGTCCAGACGTGATTGCTAAGGAACAATCTACCAATCGATTCAAAATGCAGGCCTGGAGTGTGAACGAACTTATCGACAGTATGCCCCTCCCCTCTTATAACTGGGATCATGCCGGCTAGCATGATTAATGTAAAGGCAACTGCTAACAACCCGTAACTCTTGGATTCTCCTTTACATTCCTGCTCCTCCTCCTGAGCCATTCGGCTTTCTCCAAAATTTTCAGGTTGTTCATCAGATACACACGTGATCAACCCAATAAAGGCTCTTAATCGATTGACGTGTACCCTCACTTCTTTGTTCTTCTTCCCGGAACGAATGGTGTAGTTTACATCCGAATTTTTCTGAGTAATTTCATAAGGTCCAAGCCATGGCTGCGTCAGTTTTTTGGACCTTCCACGTCGCACAACCTCATTTTTTAGCAAAACTCTGTCGCCGACGCAGAAATCGTTTTCCTGCGCATCTTTATCATACTGTTTTTTCGCTATTTCTTTCGACGCATTCAATTTTTCCCTCGCAACCTGGTGAGATGCGCGAAGTCTTTCACGTAACTCTTGTGCGTAGTCATCATACGAGTAAGTAGGTCGCGGCGGCCGCTTCACTGAGGTTGGTAAATCAGCACACCTCCCATACAGTAGCTCAAACAGTGTCCGTTTCGTGGCAGTATGCGGAGTTGTATTGTACGAAAACGCCGCATAGGGTAGCCATTGATCCCAATCACCTTGGTCTTCATCTGTGAAATTACGTAGATACTCTGGCANCGTAGATACTCTGCCAGGGTGCGATGAGACCTCTCAAGAGCACCATTCGTTTGAGGATGATAGGCCGTTGTCTGAATCTTCTTTATCTTGAGAAGACGACAGACATCTTTAAAAATTTCGCTTGTGAAATTTCTGCCCTGATCCGTCAGCAATTTCGAAGGCGCTCCGTGCTCGCAAATAATTTTCTCAGCGAATGCTTTTGCCACAGTATTCGCCTCTTGATCGGGAATTGCAATCGCCTTACTGAACTTTGTCAATGCATCCTGGAACGTCAAGATGTATTTATTCCCATCCTCCGTGACTGGTAATGGACCAACTATGTCTATTGCACATTGCTCTAACGCCGTCTCCGGAGCTTCTCCAATCTGCATAGGGACCGTAGTTGTTTTTCCCAACTTATTCAGCTGGCATTTATTGCAGCCTGCGACATATTCCTCAATGTCATTTTTCATACCCTTCCATTTATATTTTAGCTTTACTTTCTCGTGCATTCGTTGTACACCCGGATGTCCTCCAAAAGGGGTATCATGATATTCCCTCATTATTGTTGGGATGTCCTCAGGATCTGGAGTGACTCTCACTTGACTCTCATCAGGTGTCTGGCACCCTTCTCCAGCTGTCTCGGACCCCTCTTCAGGTGCCTCGGACTCCTCAACCTCAACAGCATCACCCTCAGCTCCCATCCTAGCCTGCTGACCCCGGGTAATGACGTAAGTTCGACTCAAGGCATCAGCATTTGTATTCAACCTCCCAGGTTTGTGTACGACTTCATAATCGAACTCCTCTAATTTAATTCTCCAGTGCATCAGTCGTGACCCGGGATCCCTGACGTTGAAAATCCACCGCAGAGGTCGATGATCCGTCACGATGATAAATCTTCGGCCATACAAATAGGGTCTGAAATGTTTCACAGCCCAAACGATAGCAAGAAGTTCCTTCTCAGTCGTGGAATAATTAATTTCGGCTTTATTCAGTGTCCTGCTTGCGTAAGCGATTGGCAAATCACTTCCAATTTCTCCCTGTGACAAAACAGCGCCCAATGCTTTGTTTGATGCATCGGTTGTCAATAAAAATGGCTGCTTGAAATCTGGATACTGCAATATTGGAGCCGAAATGAGCTCTTCTCTCAAGCTCTCGAATGCGACGCCTTCTCTCTCTCCCCATATCCAAGCCACTCCTTTCTTTAATAAATCTGTGAGAGGTTTGGCAATTTTTGAAAATTCTCGAATAAATTTCCTGGAGTAACCCGCCAGCCCCAGGAAGGACATCACTTCCTTCGTTGTCCGAGGTACCGGAAAGTTTTTTACTGCTTCTATTTTTGTAGGATCAGCCTTGACCCCTGCCTCCGTAATCACATGACCCAGGTAAACGACCTCCTTCCTCAAAAAGTTACATTTGTCGGGCTGTAACCTCAAGTTAGCCTTCCTCAATCGCTCCAACACTTCTCGTAGACGGTCATTGTGCTCCTTCAGGCTTGCTCCAAAAACTACGATATCATCGAGATATACAAAGCATCTGATTCCTTGAATTCCAGCCAAGACTGAGTTCATCAGCCTCTGGAATGTCGCCGGTCCTCCCTTTACTCCAAAGGGTAAACGGTTAAATTCGTAGTGCCCAAACGGTGTTGAAAAAGCCGTTTTGCACTTGTCCTCCTCCTTCACTGGAATCTGGTGAAATCCCGACGCCAAGTCCAGTGTGGTGAAATATTTTGCGTTTCCCAGCTGATCCAGAATATCACAGATATTCAGCAGTGGGTATGAGTCAGCGATGGTGATGTCATTCAACTTGCGAAAGTCCACGACAACTCGCAACTTGATTTTCCCTGAGGCATCGGGTTTTTTAGGAACAACGAGTAATGGTGCGTTCCATTGACTGTTACTCGGTCGAATCACCCCGTTTTTCAGCATTTCCTTGACTTGTCGATCTACTTCCTCCTTCTGCGAATGCGGCAATCGATGTGGTCGAACAGTGACAGGTGCCGCACCTGGAGCAATAGGGATTGAATGCTCCAGATGGTCTGTAACGCCCGGAGGATCCCCTGGAAGTTGCACAATGTTGTTGTACTCCTCCAGCATCTCCAGCAGACTCTCCCGTTCAATTCGATTGAGATGAGAAATCCTCAGATTTTCGTGAAGAAGTTTTATGCGATCTGTTTTCTTCCTTCTGCTTTGCTTAATTTCTGCATGCATCAGTATTATCGTTTCGGCGGTGGCCAATTCCTCGAGTTTCACAATCGGAACGTTCAAGAATACGTCATCCTCAGTGGTATTCATCACACAAACGATTGCTCGACCACCCCGTGGCTTCGTGAGGCATTCACCCAGAAACACGCCCGGTTGTAATTTCTGCTTACGCGCAATTCCACTTTTTGTGCTCAACGTTGTTGCCCAGGCCAATGTTTCTGTTCTGGCCTTCTGTTCTGGCCTTTATCAAAATTGGTTTCTCAGGTGGAAAAAGTTGCAAACGTGTGCCATTGATCATAACACACTTCCCCGGTTCAACAGATGTAGTTAAATCTCGAGACTGGAAAAAGTCTTCTCCTAGTATCCCTCCAACACACGGAAAGCTGTCAGGAACAACGTGAAATACATGCCCCAACTCCTCCTTGCCAATTTTCAGATAAATTTCAGCTCTTCCGAGTGTCCCAACATCCTGATTAGAAATTCCACGTAGCGTCCTTCCCCCGGGTTGAACCGTCGCACCTTCCTTCAAATCCCCAGCTTTTATTACTGATATAGCAGTGCCAGAGTCCGCTAAAAACATCGTCGGCTGCTTGAACTCATCGGCTGACAAAATTAAATGGTTTTTTGTCTTGGAAGGCTCTGCAAATGTGATCTTACGCCTACTGGAACTGGGACTAAGTGAAACCTCAGCATCTTGTCGATCCTCATCGTTCTCAAACTCGTTAATTTGCATCACTTGGAATGCCCCCATTGGCAGCGTAGGCTCCTCGTTCGATACCACTTTATTTTTGTTATTCTTCTTTGCGCCACTGTCAGCATTTTTATTGCCCTGCTTTGTGACATCATGTCTCTCTTTCACCTGCAGCTCCGCATTCTCTGGTAAACCGCACTGCTTCTTCAGTTTAAAACATGATGTTATGTCATGCCCTGGAACGTGAAAAAATTTGCACACGACTCCATATGCATTGATACTGCGTCGTTCTGGAACAGGTAGACTAGTCCTTTTCTGCACCTTGCAATCTTTTGCCTGATGCCCTGCCTGGCCGCAAGCAAAACATCCCGCCCCCAGGGATTGCCGCCCCACCGAATGACGATTCCCCCTCTGAGAACGCCTGGAACCACCTACTCCAGAGTTCCCTCCAGAATTTCCTCCAGAACCCCCCTTAGAAGCTCCATGGAAACCTGGCATCGTTTTTTCCAGCTCAACCGCCCCCAGACAGGCCTCATGCAATGTTTTGGAATTATTAGCTCTGACCAAAATTTGTATCTGGCCACGTAGCCCTTGCTCGAAATTCGCTTTAGCCAATGTCAAAAGCGCTTTCCTCGCCCCACCTTTCTCCTTTTCATCCAAATCGTTAGCCAAGAGATTTTGTATGCCCTCGATTAAATCGAGCGTTACTCGCTCAGCTCTGGCTGCAAATTTGCTGACGTCTTCATCACTCCGTTGCTGCATGTTATTGAACTCCGCATGCAATCCCACAAGTGACTTTGTGTTGCCAAACAACGCCTCCAACTCGATTTTTAATTCATCGAAGCTTTCTATTTTCTTATGCTTCAGTTGCACAAATGCCTTGCCTGTCAACTTATTCTTCAAAACAGTTTTCAGTAACGTAGGATGTTACTCAGGTTGCAATAAGTCCTTTGCACCCTCACAAGACCCCAAAAAAGGTATCAACTCATCAGCCTTTTCGCCATTGAATGAATGAACAAGCTGTAGAGCCCCCTTCAGGTCTATCAATCCCCTTTGCAGGTGACCATTACTAGAGCCAGTACCAGGAAGATTATTTACTCCAGCTGCGTCACGACCACGATACATCTCTGCCCAAGCCTTCTGCAGCTCGTCCTCCAATCATCGCCGCTCCTGAGCTTCCTCCTTAATCCTTTCCTGGGCCCCCTCTATTATTTTCAGCATCTCAACCACAAGTTGATCTGTCCCACTACCCCTCAGTATCTCCTGGGTGTCCATTTTAGGAATACCTGAGATATCCAATTTCGGTAAATCCGGCTGCCTACGCAGTGGTGGGGTGAAATCACCCAACAGAAGTGATCCCCCCGGCACCGAGAACGGAGTAGACATAGGTGTGCTGAATTCCTCCCTTTGCTCCCTATCATCAGCTGCGGGCAAGCCCTGCTGCTGCGGTGGTGGCGGTGCCGGCCTCACAGGTGTGCCGTTCCCACCCCGCTGCTCTTGCCGCCCATCTTGCCCCTGCTGCCCTTGCGGCTGCAGCGGGTTATCCGCCACGAAGTTCTGTACACTACGCGAATGCCGCCGGAACCCCTCGGCCAAGGAACTGGAAGCACGGTTCCCCCTAGCAAAATTCAAGGCTCTGCGCATCGTGATACCACGACGAGACCCTTCTGATTTTGTTACCTCCGCAGAAGACCCTTCAATTGAGTGTAAATTCACCCCTACTGAACGTAAATTCTGCCTGACACCTCGAGCTAATTCCTCCAGAGAATCAAAGTCGTCCCGAACACTCTGACTATGAGACCCCATAAATGAAAAATCGCCTGTTCCGTGTCAGCTTCGTTCCGCTTCAAAATAGTCCGAAAAACTGCAAAAAAAATTCCCAACAAACAGAAAATACAAAATGAACCTCTTTACCAGCTGGATTTCACCCCTTTTCATACGGAAAAGTCGGTTGCTACTATTCCGGCGTCCCAGAACAGCTTGATGCTTCCCCAAAATGAATACACGTTTCCTCTGACGTATCGAAAATGTCGAATTCTTCTCTTAACCACTGTCTTCGACGAAAGTTGATCAGGCTCCCGTTTCTGAAGAACACACGCGCTGCTACCAAATTGTTGTGTGAGGTAGAATGGACGAGTACAATGGACTCAAACTTCAGTGTTAAGATACTTGAATTTACTTTATTTCTTAGTCAAAGTGTAACGGTAAAAATACAAAAGAATTAAGATTAGTTCCCAAATGAACTACATTGGTAATGACTCCCGAGTGCAGTGTGTTCTCAGTTTTTATAAGAAAACCGTGACACAAATTTATCTCTTTTTCGTTGTATTCGTATTACAAAACGATCCCGTGGTGTAATACGATGCTGAATAGGTAAACAATCGATAAACAGTTAATTTCATAATTATTAAACACGAATCACTTCGTAATTCGGTCATGGAATATTCTGGATTACACCAGTGTCAATAATAAATATGTCGAGAAAAAGGAAAAGACTTTTAGATCATTAGATTCTGCATTCATTACACTATTGATTATTTTTCCAACTCAAATATCGGGCCATATAATTGGCCCATTCGACATCACGTGGTACAAGCTTCAGGGTTTTCAACTGATAATTTTTTGATAATTTTGTCTGGTAGTTGCTATATAAAAAACAAAACATCATGCAGTCGAATTAAACCCTCGTCAAGCTGACAGATTGAATTCAATTATGGTAATCCGAGGATTTTTGAACCCGGAGGGGCTCCCCCGATTGGAAAATTCATTTTCCCCAAATTCATTTCTCCCCCCCCCCCCTAATTGAGAGAAAGGAATGAAACCGATGCCGATCGATCGAGAATTAAATTCTCAATGAATGACAGCGGTTTCATTCCTTAATCTCACGTAGGAGCGGAGGAATAAATTTTCAAAAGCGTAGAGTAACCCCGAACGGCTCTCCGGAGGGACTCCCCCGATTGGAAATGTCATTTCTCACCGCTAATTATGATGAAAGAATGAAAGCAATATCGATCGATGGAGAATTATGTTCTAAATAAATGACAGCGGTTTCATTGCTTAATTTCTAATAGCAGAGGAGGAATGAATTTTCAAATCGTGCAGTAACTCCGGACAAGTTCTTCTCATTCAAAAATTAATTTCTCCCCTCCCTAATTGAGATGTAGGAATGAAACCAAAGCCTACCGATCGAC
>NW_021681022.1:29925-31699 GCF_001412515.2 Diachasma alloeum
GGCTCTCCGACGTCGAGTGAGCTCGGAGGAACTCCCCCGATTGGAAAATTCATTTTTCCCACCCTAAATGAGATGAAGGATTGAAGCCGATGCCGATCTATCGAGAATTAAATTCTCAATAAATGACAACGGTTTCATTCCTTAATCTCAAGTAGGAGCGGAGGAATGAATTTTCGAATGCGCGGAGAAATCCCGAATGGCTCTCCGGCGTCGAGTGAGTCCGGAGGGGTTCCCCTGATTGGAAGATTCATTTCTCCCCCCCCCCCCAATTGCGGAGAGGGAACGGAAGCAACATCTATCGATCGAGAATAATATTCTCAATAAATGACAGTGGTTTCATTTCTTAATCTCTATTAGGAGAGGAGGAATGAATTTTCAAAGCGCGCAGTAACTCCGAACAAGTTCTTCTCATTCGAAAATTAATTTCTCCCCTCCCTAATTGAGATGAAGTAATGAAACCAAAGCTTACCGATTGAGGATTATATTTTTAATAAATGACATAGGTGTCATTTCTTAATCTCAGTTAGGAACGGAGGAATGAATTTTCAAAGCGCGCAGTAACTCCGAACAAGTTCTTCTCATTCGAAAATTAATTTCTCCCCTCCCTAATTGAGATGAAGTAATGAAACCAAAGCTTACCGATTGAGGATTATATTTTTAATAAATGACATGGGTTTCATCTCTTAATCTCAGTTAGGAACGGAGGAATGAATTTTCACAAGCGCGGAGAAACCCCGAACGGCTCTCCGACGTCGAGTGAGCCTGGAGGGGCTCCCCTGAATGGAAGATTCATTTCTCCCCCTCGCCCCCTAATTGTGAAGAAGGAATGAAAGCAACAACTGTCAATCGAGAATTATATTCTCAATAAATGACAGCGGTTTCATTCCCTAATCTCTATTAGGACAGGAGAAATGAATTTTCAAAGCGCGCAGTAACTCTGGACAAGTTCTTGTCATTCAAACCGATTCAGGCCTACCGATCGAAAATTAAATTCTCAATGAATGACACCGGTTTCATTTCTTAATCTCAGTTAGGAGCGGAGGAATGAATTTTCAAAAGCGCGGAGAAACCCCGAACGGCTCTCCGACGTCGAGTGAGCTCGGAGGGACTCCCCCGATTGGAAAATTCATTTCTCCCACCCTAATTGAGATGAAGGATTGAAGCCGATGCCGATCGATCGAGAATTAAATTCTCAATAAATGACAACGGTTTCATTCCTTAATCTCAAGTAGGAGCGGAGGAATGAATTTTCGAATGCGCGGAGAAATCCCGAATGGCTCTCCGGCGTCGAGTGAGTCCGGAGGGGTTCCCCTGATTGGAAGATTCATTTCTCCCCCCCCCCCTAATTGCGGAGAGGGAACGGAAGCAACATCTATCGATCGAGAATAATATTCTCAATAAATGACAGTGGTTTCATTTCTTAATCTCTATTAGGAGAGGAGGAATGAATTTTGAAAGCGCGCAGTAACTCCGAACAAGTTCTTCTCATTCAAAAATTAATTTCTCCCCTCCCTAATTGAGATGAAGTAATGAAACCAAAGCTTACCGATTGAGAATTATATTTTTAATAAATGACATCGGTTTCATTTCTTAATCTCAGTTAGGAGCGGAGGAATGAATTTTCAAAAGCGCGGAGTAACCCCGAACGCTTCTCCGGCGTCGAGTGAGCTCAGAGGGGCTCCCCCGATTGGAAAATTAATTTCTCCCCCCCCCCTTCTAATTGTGATGAAGGAATGAAACCAAAGGAAAATTCATTTCTCCCCCCCCCCCCCCC
>NW_021681022.1:31842-32056 GCF_001412515.2 Diachasma alloeum
GAAAATTCATTCCTCCGCTCCTACTTGAGATTAAAGAATGAAACCGATGTCATTTATTGAGAATTTAATTCTCGATCGATCGGCATCAGCTTCAATCCTTCATCTCAATTAGGGTGGGAGAAATGAATTTTCCATTCGGGGGAGTCTCTCCGAGCTCACTCGATGTCGGCGAGCCGTTCGGGGTTTCTCCGCGCTTTTGAAAATTCATTCCTCC
>NW_021681022.1:32188-35301 GCF_001412515.2 Diachasma alloeum
AATGAAACCACTGTCATTTATTGAGAATATTATTCTCGATCGATAGATGTTGCTTTCATTTCCTCTTCGCAATTAGGGGGGGGGGGAGAAATGAATCTTCCAATCAGGGGAGCCCCTCCGGGCTCACTCGACGTCGGAGAGCCATTCGGGATTTCTCCGCGCTTTCGAAAATTCATTCCTCGGCTCCGACTTGCGATTGAGGAATGAAACCATTGTCATTAATTGAGAATTTAATTCTCGATCGATCGGCATCGGTCTCATTCCTTCATCTTAATTAGGGGGGGGGGAGAAATTAATTTTCCAATCGGGGGAGCCCCTGCGGGCTCACTCGACGTCGGAGAGCCGTTCGGGGTTTCTCCGCGCTTTTGAAAATTCGTTCCTCCGCTCCTAACAGAGATTAAGAAATGAAACCGATGTCATTTATTAAAAATACAATTCTCGATTGATCGGCATCGATTTCATTCCTTCATCTTAATTAGAGGAGGGGAGAAATCTATTTTCCTATCGTGGGAGCCCCTCCGGGCTCACTCGACGCCGGAAAACCTTTCGGGGTTACTCCGCGCTTTTGAAAATTTATTCCTCCGCTCCTAACTGAGACTAAGAAATGAAACCGATGTCATTTATTAAAAATACAATTCTCGATTGATCGGCATCGATTTCATTCCTTCATCTTAATTAGGGGGGGGGGGAGAAATGATTTTTCCAACCGGAGAGCCGTTCGGGGTTACTCCGCGCTTTTGAAAATTTATTCCTCCGCTCCTAACTGAGACTAAGAAATGAAACCGATGTCATTTATTAACAATACAATGCTCGATCGGTACGCTTTGGTTTCATACCTTCATCTGAATTAGGAAGGGGAGAAATTAATTTTTGAATGAGAAGAACTTGTCCGGAGTTACTGCACGCTTTCAAAATTCATTCCTCCTTTCCTAATAGAGATTAAGCAATGAAACCGCTGTAATTTATTGAGAATATAATTCTCCATCGACAGATATTGCTTTCATCCTTTGATCGTAATTAGGGGGGGGGGGAGAAATGATTTTTCCAACCGGAGAGCCGTTCGGGGTTATTCCGCCCCTTTGGAAATTCATTCCTCCGCTCCTATTTGAGTAGGATAGAATAGGATTTCCCGAAGATTCCGAAAAGCTTCATTGTTCTTCGTGCATGAAAAATGGGGATCTTCGGGAAACTCCTTGCGATCGCAAGACTTTTACCGATTTATTTTTCTCCATGTGATGTTTGTACAGAAGATCAAAAAATCAATTTAACATTGGGATAAATGGAGTAGAGAGAAAAACGTGAATATCTCGGCAATTAGATGCGACAAAATGGGCCCTTTTCACGTGGACGTACACATATAATTGGACTGAAATTTATAGAAATTTTTAATTTGTAATGACGAGATTCCTTGAAATTTCCATCTTACGGCAACGCGATAAAAATTCCCAATAAGTATTCCCGGAATTTCTGCGAAAATATTACTGATACCTACAGACATCATTCCTGAATTCAAGACTTTCCTTTGATTTTCAGGATCATGTCACTGGAAATTTTTTACAAAATGACTTAATTTCAACATTGCTTGCTCATTGCATTTCAGAAATGCCGCTGCGTAAAAAAGACACATCGATTCCTAGGAACGTTTTTTTTTCTCTGTAAATACAGACAATAGAGAAATGTCAGAGTGCAGTGAATAAACTTCACTCGTCAATAACTCCATAATGGCAGAGTGGAATTCCCTGATTTTGTTCCACTCTCGACTAATTTTCTAAAGATTCAAATTCATACTTGATTCATTCAAATCGTTCCATTCCATCGGGACATATTGTCGATTGGAAACAATTTTTTATGGTCACTGAAGGAGGCAAACCATTCATCTAAATCTCGCAACAATCTGCGAAAAATCTTATTCATTAATCTATTATTATTGACTTAATCCCATGATGTGTAGATCGCTGGAGAACAACGAAAACGTTCCAACCGTTCAAACAAGTTGGAATGTTTTCTCCTTCTTCTCCATTTTCTTTCTCACTTGCACTCGTTACGTTTGGCGAAGGACGGGCACTTGCCAACGCGACGGAGACGACAATGAGTGGAAGCGAGCGCGATACATATTCATTTCTCACTCAGGAGGGGAATACCGACATTAGTTTATCCGCCTGTTTTACCAAAAAAAAGTGTACTCGCATTTAGTTCATGCCCCACCACTACGAAAAAATCTAGTCGAACGTTTACATTGCCGTGGCAGATCTCCCCTATAATCCAAAGAGGATTGACTAAAGTAGTGGCTCAGATGTCGGTGTTGAAGAGACCCCAAGCCAAAAATAGTTCGACCCCAATGGAGGGATGGCGCCACGGTCGAATCTGATAGCCGGGCGAACCGCCTGTGCAGTGTGCGGGTAACTCGGCAGTAGCAGTCACGCTAGCACAGGGATCGTTTCGGAGGGCAATTTATACTCTCCTCGTCATCAACATCTTAATGTTTTTCAGGTGATTCATTTGCTGGCTAATTAATATTAAGGAATGAAACCCAGACGGTGTGATGGAGAATTAAATTCCCCATCAATCGATCCCCGTTGCATCCCTTAATATCTGTAACAAAAAAATACAAACTTCGACAAAAGTCATGGGCCAGTGAGAAACATAATTTTCTTCTCGGCGCACAGTGATTTTTCACTATTCGCCCGCGAATTAAAAATTCATTTCTCCCCTCCTAATTGAGATTAAGGAATGAAAAAATGGCAGTTCGACGGAGAATTAAATTCCCCATCAACTAACCCTCTTTCATCCCTTAATCTCTGTAAAAAATGGAAGAAACTGTCAGGGAAATCACAGCGCAGTAAGAAAAATAATTGTTTTGCGGCGCACAGTGACTCCCGGTAATTAAAAATTCACCTCTCCCCTCCTAATTGAGATTAAGGGATGAAAAGAGGGCAGTTCGACGGAGAATTAAATTCTCCATTAACTAACCCTCTTTCATCCCTTCATCTCTGTAACAAAAAAATATAAACTGCCATGAAATCATGGGAGTCACTGTGCGCCGCAAAACAATAATTTTTCTTACTGCCCCTGACTTTCATGGCAGTTTTTATTCTTTTGTTACAGAGATTAAG
>NW_021681022.1:35506-36436 GCF_001412515.2 Diachasma alloeum
CGCTTCGAGTCTGATGAGACTATATGGCGATTGATCAAGACTTTAAAAATGGTTAGATCTCACCATTCTACCCGGCCAGGAATCGAACCTGGAACCTATCCGTTGTGAGGCAACGGCCTTAACCACTACGCCAGGCCACCGGGCACACCTTTAATTCTCCGTCGAACTGTCCTTTTTTCATCTCTTAATCTCAATTAGGAAGGGAGAGGTGACTTTTTAATTACCGGGTGAATGGTGAAAAGTCAGTGTGCGCCGCGAAAAAATTATTTTTCTTACTGGCCCCTGACTTTCATGGCAGTTTTTATTCTTTTGTTACAGAGATTAAGAGATGAAAGGAGGTTAATTAATGAAAAATTTAATTCTCCGTCGAACCGCTCTTTTTTCATGGCTTAATCTCAATTAGGAGGGGAGAAGTGAATTTTTAATTACCGGGAGTCACTGTGCGCCGCAAAACAATTATTTTTCTTACTGCGCTGTTATTTCCATGACAGTTTCTTCCATTTTTCACAGAGATTAAGGGATGAAAGAGGGTCAGTTGGTGGGGAATTTAATTCTCCGTCGAACTACTCTTTTTTCATCCCTTAATCTCAATTAGGAGGGGAGAAGTGAATTTTTAATTCGCGGGCGAATGGTGAAAAGTCAGTGTGCGCCGCGAAAGAATTATTTTTCTTACTGGCCCCTGAGTTTCATGGCAGTTTATATTTTTTTGTTACAGAGATTAAGGGATGAAAGAGGGTTAATTGATGGGGAATTTAATTCTCCGTCGAACTGTCCTTTTTTCATCCCTTGATCTCAATTAGGAAGGGAGAGGTGAATTTTCAATTACCGGGTGAATGGTGAAAAGTCAGTGTGCGCCGCGAAAAAATTATTTTTCTTACTCCCCCCTGATTTTCATGGCAGTTTTTATTCTTTTGTTACAGAGATTAAGGG
>NW_021681022.1:36739-90851 GCF_001412515.2 Diachasma alloeum
CGAAAAAATTATTTTTCTTACTGGCCGCTGACTTTCATGGCAGTTTTTATTCTTTTGTTATAGAGATTACGGGATGAAAGAGGGTTAATTGATGGGGAATTTAATTCTCCGTCGAACTGTCCTTTTTTCATCCCTTAATCTCAATTAGGAAGGGAGAGGTGAATTTTTAATTACCGGGCGAATGGTGAAAAGTCAGTGTGCGCCGCGAAAAAATTATTTTTCTTACTGGCCGCTGACTTTCATGGCAGTTTTTATTCTTTTGTTATAGAGATTACGGGATGAAAGAGGGTTAATTGATGGGGAATTTAATTCTCCGTCGAACTGTCCTTTTTTCATCCCTTAATCTCAATTAGGAAGGGAGAGGTGAATTTTTAATTACCGGGCGAATGGTGAAAAGTCAGTGTACACCGCGAAAAAATTATTTTTCTTACAGACCCCTGACGTTCATGGCAGTTTTTATTCTTTTGTTACAGAGATTAAAGGATGAAAGAGGGTTAATTGATGGGGAATTTAATTCTCCGTCGAACTGCCATTTTTTCATCCCTTAATCTCAATTAGGAGGGGAGAGGTGAATTTTTAATTACCGGGAGTCACTGTGCGCCGCAAAACAATTATTTTTCTTACTGCGCTGTTATTTCCATGAGAGTTTCTTCCATTTTTCACAGAGATTAAGGGATGAAAGAGGGTCAGTTGGTGGGGAGTTTAATTCTCCATCGAACTACTCTTTTTTCATCCCTTAACCTCAATTAGGAGGGGAGAAGTGAATTTTTATTTCGCGAGCGAATGGTGAAAAGTCACCGTGCGCCGAGAAGAAAATTATTTTTCTCACTGGCCCATGACTTTGTCGTAGTTTGTATTTTTTTGTTACAGAGATTAAGGGATGCAACGGGGATCGATTGATGGGGAATTTAATTCTCCATCACACCCTCTGTGTTTCATTCCTTAATATTAATTAGCCAGCAAATGAATCACCTGAAAAACATTAAGAACATGTTGAGGACGAGGAGGACATAAATTCCCTTTCGAAACTATCCCTGTGACAGCGGGACTGCTACTGCCGAGTTACCCGCACAGGCAGTTCGCCCAGCCGTCAGATTCGACCGTGGCGGCGTCCCTCCGTTGGGGTCGAACTACTTTTGGCTTGGGGTCAGTCCAACCCCGAGATGTGAGCCTCTACTTTAGTCAATCCTCTTTGGCCTCTACTTTATGGGTGCTTTTCGGGGTGCGTTTCGGAATCAACTACCGTAGCTGCAGTAAAGCAAAATTAGATAGGGTTACAGTACTGCTACTGCTACTACGTCGATTGCGTAACGCGCCCTCGGAATCAACTACGCCCAGTGGCGGTAGTGTTTTTCCTCTTTGCTCACAGCACTGCTAAACAAGGATAGGTAGGTACCGGGAGTATCTCTCTCTCTGGCTAAACCTGTACAGCTTCCCTCTCCACATGTGCAGTCTATGTTTAATACATCTATGTTTTATCCACAAAAGTTATCTCCACTGCAGCTTGGTCAGCCGCCGTGCCTCTATTCTTCATGACTTAGAGTAAGTATCGAAACCATTTACGCAAAAAATACGCAGAAGATTGATTGCCTTGTTCTCTCCATCAGCTGTTCCATTAGAACAAACTCAATGACAGTTGGAAAAAAATGAACCATTCAAACAATTCCTGAACAATGTCGTTCGGTACGGGTTTCGGATCATCGACGCCGGCGACACAATCCAGTTTCAGCTTTGGAACAGCCACGGCGAGAACAGCTACACCTATAAGACCGAGTGAGTAATCGTGTAATTTTGTAGATTAATTGTCATCCTATTATTATTATTCTACTACAATTTCATTATCTGACGATTAAGAACTTCATATTTACTCTAGAATCCCGTACACTTGGCATATATATGTCCGTGCATTATTACCCAAATCATTATGCCAGTGATTGAGAGTTTGTTTTGATGCTATTCAAAGCACTTAAAAGTTTTTTGAAAATAATGTTTTCAGTGCCTCCCTGAACTGCTGGTCTTACTCGTCGATTCTGAAAATTTCTCGGATCTGATTAATAACGGCCGTTTTGCCCCGGCACACTCGTGTTCACAGTCCAGCTCATTGACGCTTGACGAATGTCCCCTTGATTTAGCTATTCCACATATAATTGCAAAGCAGGAGAGCAGCAGAATAATCAAACATATGGTGAGGATAGTGAACAAAGTTGTATGATCGTTTATTTCCGCCTGTGCGTGAAATTTTTCGGTGATCATCGTTGTTAATGTGGAAATAGTTGTGGCTGGAATCTCGGATTGTATCAAAGTGGTAATTGTCGTTTCTTCCAGATCATACATAACGTTTGGAAGTGGCCCTGGGGTTGTAATCATTATCTCCGCTGTCGCATCCTTTTAAACATCTTAAATGTTAGAATACGTGTTTTTCTATTGATGATTTTGAAAAAGTAAATGACAGATTCATTAAATTTAATTTCACCCCAATCGCCATGTCTGTCACCCCAATCTCATTGAGAACTTCAGTGACGTCAGTATCTTCTCGACGTGCGAGAAATATTGAATTATTCGGTGGATGTTTACCAATCAAAGTACTGAAAAACCTGTCTCGTATACTTGCAGTCTCCTAGAAATAGCAGTGATATGAAATAGTTGTAGACAATTGCGACGCGAAAAAGAGAAAGCACATAATGACTTACAAGGGGTTTATATTTCCCAAAATACATTTTTATTGATCTTCAAATTTTCATAACACTCTCTTATTAAATGCTTCGATTTATATATGCTTGATATCAAATTCTTAAAAAAACTTACAACTGGTTCAAGACTATCGTTGCTTATAAAAATCCATGGAATTGGCAGTTTGCAAATGAGTCATTAATAATTGACAGGCGATTGTCACAAGAATAGTTTCTAACTTCACTATATCCTTCCCAAGAAAGGTTTTATAATGTTTTAGATGATTTCTGATATCGTCCATGATTCCCCGATCAACAAAATTCTACATTGATTTTTCAACATTTCAATTTTTCATTATGATATGAAATATTCCATGGCGAATCAGTCGACCAAGGGTCATTCCCACCTAGGGGGTCAGTTCATGCTCACCCTCACTCTCTCGGAAGTCGATGGAGATCTTCGACGGGATTACAAAAACTATCTTCCTAAGTTTTCAGTTCTTCTGGCATAACTCTACTTACGAAGAAATTTCACAGAAAAACCTAACGAATTCACTACAAAAATGTTTCTTCGCTTACGAATGCAAGCATTGTAATCATTCAAATTTAAATATTGGATTTTTTGTGTTATAGCGATCCATTATGATCCAAAAAGTTCGAAAAAGCAAATTTTTAGACCGTGTCCGTATGTATGTGTGGTAAAGATTTTCTTCGATTGTTCGCTAATGAATGGATGGAATCGAATCTTTTGTTTGAAATGTAGCTATTGTGAGCCCTATCGATCGCCATCAATTGAAATTTAATTCATTGATTGTTTTCTTTATTTATTGAATTTTTTCGAAAATCGGTTGTGGCACGATAACTAAAAAAAAGTGTTCTGAATTGATAGAATGATGGTTTAAAAAATTTGTTTAGATGGCCCTTTGGCCGAGTTCGAAGATGAAGGTGATAGCGATAATCGTTATTTTGAATTGTTCGAAAATTTTTATTGAAAATTAGAATTCCGGGGATATCTTTGAATATCATGCTTTAAATGAATTCAATCACAGCTTAAAAAGTTAGTTTTAATGCCATTAAGTGGAAGTTGAAAGATGATTACGATAGCTATACTGGTTGATTTGATTTTTATGATGATTGTTGAAAATTTTGAATTTTTTATGAATTTCTCTGAAAGTGAGCTTGCTGATGGTTTCTTCAAATGTGATGTTTCAAATTCATTCAAGTATGTGTGAATAAAATATTTTGTATTAACATTTCATTGAAGGGCTGACGGGAGAGATAGAATTGATAACATGCAACAAAGTTGAAAATCTGACAAAATGAGGTAAAAGGAAATCTTATTCAATTTACTAAAATGGAATAACCAATTATACATGATAGAAGGAAACAATGTGCAAAATAATGATTCGGAAGCATATTTCTAATTTATTAGCAAAAATAATTATACTATATACAATACAAGAGCAATTTGCCATTCGTTTTTCAATAAGAATTCGATCTTCCCATCGAGATACGCGGCAGCGTATCGGCCACGAAAATTTTTGACTCCGATTGTACTAAACATCAGGCCGATCGCTGCCGTGTATCTATACACGAAGCAACTAGCCCCTCCACTACCTCCGAATCATATCCATTAAATAAAATACAAACGTGACGAGTTACATGAAAAATACTCTTAGTTTCATTATATAAATTGGCCACAAGCTTCTCATTGATGTAACTATTTTTTTGTTCGAAGCAATATTTAAAAAAATACGCGCATAGCAACGGGTTCATATGCACATTCTCGCGTTTCACATCAACTCCTATCATTTTTTTGTTACGGAATTGGTAGCAGTGCAACACAACCACACGCACCAAGGAGGGAAGCCCGGGAATTTACAAATTGAATATGGTACACGAATGATGAATTCCACAGATATTTTTCATTCGAGTTTCGTGCGCAAATGAATTCTCGAAAAAGCAAATTCAGTCGGAAAATCTTGAATAAATAATTAAAAGTCGGTGCAAATAACGACTGTGGAATAGAACTATTTGTTTTACTTCAATTGTTAATTGGAAAGATGATTTATCGTGTGAAAAATAAATGAGCTGAATTGAATTGAAAATGAAAAAATTTACAGGATATAAAAACGATTCCTTGTTTATTTTGAAAAAAATAATGAAATCTCCCTAAAAAAACAAAAACATGTTTTTGTAAAAAAACTGCGCCAAGAGAAAGTTTTGCTTGGTTCTTACTGGGAAGTAGAAATTTTTGAAAAATACGAAGAAATGAAAAAGAAAGCCAAGTCAGCAATGTCAAATAAACGAAAATAATGCACAATCAGATTTCTATAAGAGAAATAGTTTCAAATCGAATGAGAATTTTTTTTTTTTTTCATTTATTCTATCAAGATAATTCACCTTTTACAGGGGGGGGGGGGGTTACACAGTATACATACTTATAATTATAGAAAACAGTTTACAAAAGTGCAAAAATTCTGAGACACATCTGTGTAGCGAGCTCCTATCAACGGTGAAAACGTAGAAGAGGAGAAGACTTAAAAATTATAATCCTTGTGATAACAAACAAAGAGATCAAATTTACATGTTTAGGCAGAAGGCACGAAGTCTACAACTTTGAATACAATAGTTAAAGATTGCGTTTAATGAACTTATATCGTTACTGTCTAGTAGATACTTAAATGTTATATCACAAATTGAGTTACATTTATCAAAGTGAGCAAGTTAACATGAAATGCTCAGCGGTATCATACTCAAGAGTGTTACATATGGGGCAGAGACAGGCAGGGTCAAAATCGTATACATTTCCTTCAAAAATAATTCTAAAAACATGCATGGATGCAAGACGCAATTGCGCAATTATTCTTTTCATGCACCAGGGGATGTTTGCAGTTAGATAGCTTAGGCGAGGAAATTCGTTTGCCAGGGAGGTTCTAGGGAGCAAGGTCAGGAGGTGATGGGCATTTCGAGCATAAAGGAGCGAGTCTGACCGGGATTTATCATCCAAACATTGGGTAATCGCGAGGCTGGCGCTATGCCACATGGCAGGATCGAGGGTGTTAATGAGGGGTAAATGTTCGGGGGCGAATGATTCAATGAAGAGTAGGACATGGGAAGCCCAATTATACTTTGGATCTCTCTCTCCATTCAAAAACAACTGGATTTGCCTTTTAAAGCAGGTTTTCGGCCACCGATGGTCCGCCATCTTCAGGATTCTGACAATCCATCCCCAAGTCAGTTTCCAAACTCTACTGGCTAGTCTCGTCCTGCCGGTCTCTGCCAGAATAAGATCGTTCGCAGTGGATCTTGGTAATTGTAAAATGTTCTTCAGGAAGCCTGTTTGCACACATTCAATTCTCTCTAAGTATGCCAGCGCCCATGTGGGGGAGGCATACAAGACCACGGATGAGGCCATACTGTCAAAAAGTTTCAGTATACTATGGAAATTGTTCATATTGGAGCGAAATATCAGGGAGTGCACTGCACTAGCTGCCATGCGCGCTTTCTTTATAGCCTGGTCCGCTGCAGCGGAACCCAGCGACGAGCTAGTAAATGGGATGCCAAGATACGTGTAGAAGCTCACAATCTCTACTTCCCTGGACCCGAACATGAAGTTGCCCCTATTGGCAGGCACACTGCCTCCTCTTCTACAGTACAAAATTTTTGTCTTACTGACATTTACCGTGAGCCCATTTAGTTCACAGTATGACTTTAATACTTTAAGTTTATGACGAAGGTCTTTACAGTTAGACGCAAGAATCGCCAGGTCGTCGGCGTAAAGAAGTAACATGATATCTGTGAGTCCGTCGATATTTATCCCCTCGAGTTGATGGCTACGGAAGTAATCTTCCATATCCCTGATGAACAAAATAAATAAAAGCGGACTCAGGATTTCTCCCTGCAAAACACCCTCAGAAATTTCAATTTCGCTAGACAGACCCTCCTGTTTCTTGACTTTTAGGCAGGCATTCGAGTACAGTAAATTCAAAACACGTATTAATTTGACACTAATTCTGGAAATGAGTAATTTACTCCATAATTTACTGTGATCCACTGAGTCGAATGCCCGCCTGAAGTCGATAAAAAGGACATAGACAGAACCTTTTTCCTGGCGCAGTCTGAATTGAATAGCAGACTTTAAGTTGAAAATATTGTCCAGGCACCCTCTACGAGCCCTGAAACCCGCCTGACCTTCTGGAAGAATATTGTTTGACTCTGCCCACACATTCAATCTCGAACAAATTATGCTGGTGAAAAGTTTGATTATATGATTCACCAAAGTGATGCCCCGATAATTGCCTGGGTCATTCAAATCCCCTTTTTTGTGTATTATTGCCATGGTTACTTTACCCCACTCAATCGGAGTAGCCTCTTCATCAAGAATTTTGTTAAATATACCGAGTAAATTCATCTTCCAGTCAGGGGGCATCGCCTTGTAGAATTCATTAGTTATTTGATCTAGACCGGGAGCTTTATTTCTTTTACTGTGCTTTAAAGCCGTATTCAATTCGGCAAGTGTTATCTGGGAGTCTTGGATGGGGTCCAAGTGCCCCTCAAGTATGAAATCCAAGGCGAGTCTCGACGGGTAGACAGTTGAATAGAAATTATACCATTTCTCTAAATTTATTGGAGAGGGAGCAAAGTTTTTTACCTGGAAGCTATTTATTGCAGACCAAAAATTTTGAGCGTGCCTGGCATTCTCAAGCTTCAGGGCGACCCATTTTACATGTGCATTTCTCTTTTCCTTACAAATTTTGGGAAAAATCTTACGTTTCGACACAAAAGACTGTTTGACATTATCTTCGAAATTCTGCTTTTTACAAGACCTCAGGGCTCGGTTTACTTCTCTCTTTGCCTCTCTGCAATCTTTATCATACCACTTCTCCCTGTGTTTACAGTTTTTAAATTTGTTAGCGTTATGCTTATATAAACCTACATTCATGGCCTCGTCCTTGACAGCCCGGCCCAGCTCCACACACCGCTCCGCAACATCGGCTGATTTGAGGTTAGGGGGTGCCAAGTGATTTTGTTCGAGGGAGTTTGTGTAGTCCCGAGCGAGCTCCGGCTTCCAGGAGAGAGTGAAGGATGAAGAGGGTACGTGAATGGGAACATGGGACTGAAACTGGGACGTATACCAGGCAATGTCTAGGCTAATAGGAAAGTGGTCAGAGAAGGTGACTGAGTGATTGACTCTAAAATCTATGATTTTCCCAAAACCAGCCGCGTTTACCCAGACTAAATTAATAATACTGCTGTGTCCAGGGTCAGAGCAATATGTAGGCTGAGCCGGGCTATCACCCTCCACTCTGCCATTCACTACTACGAACCTGGCGCTCCCCATGAAAACGTTTAAACTATGTCCCCTCTCATTGAGTGTCTCATCCGTGGTCTGTCCACGCGGAAATAACTTCGACGAACTAAGGACCTTCTCCGGCACCTCACCCGGCGTACCAACTCTTGAGTTGAAATCACCAATCAGAAGGAGAGGCAAGTGGCTATATCGTTCTGAGATGGCCTCCAGGGAGGACCGGAAAAGACCCAGAGTATGTTTAATGCTTCTAGATTGTCTGAAATAAGTAAAGACTAAAATATACGATTCACAGGTACTCTCGATGGCTATTGCTATCCAACTATTTGAAACTTCAATCAAGGACGAATTAATTTCTTTTTTAACTAAAACTAAGATACCTCCACTTTTTTTCTTTGATTGCATTAGCCCAGTATGAAACGTACTCACCCCAGTCTTTCTCTTTCAATTTGGCGGGTTGTGTACGCCAAGTTTGTACGAAACACATTATATTGGTTTTGAGGAGATGACCCTCCCTGGTGAAGTTTTGGAAGCCCCTAGAGTTCCAGAAGAGGGTCCTGGGCCATTTTTTGGATTAGGATGTCGAATTTGAGTTTGTTCGGCAGATGTTTCCATGAAACTGTTGTGCGATGTCTCTGGGATAACCGTCTGGATGTTCTGCTGCTTCCGTGGTCTCTGCTTGGCTGGAGTTAGCTGCTGCTTGATGTCATTCCAGGCCCACCAACTGTTGTTAATGCGGATCTTGGCACCCACCACTTTTGTCTCGACATTATTGGCTTTGTGCCCCTTTGCCAGGTCTCTGATTTTTTTGGCATTTTTGGCCTCTCGGGTAGTGAGATCATTCTGAATGAAGATTTTCGTGTCTCTCAGGTATCTTGATTTCTCTTTGAGAATTAAACTTTTTATATCTCAGCTCCTCAGAGTGACCTTGATCATACTGACCTCACCCCCCTTGCCAATCAACCGAGCAGATTCAACGCTGTCATCCACACCAAAAATGTCCAAAATAAATTTATTTACCTGGAGCTCTAGCTCTCCAGGTATCAGATCAACTGTTGGGATACCTCTGATGACAATATTCTTTTTAATCAACCGCTTTTCTTCTCTATCCACCAGGTCACTGAGTCTCTTTGCATTATTCTGTGCTTCTCGCGTCAAAACATTGGCGTCGAGGTCATCAGTCACCGTCTGGATCACGGAGGCTCTGACCTGGTTTAGAATATCGGTCTGCAATTGATCGACGGGAGTATTCACTTGCGCCTTTAACTCTTGGTAATTCTTCTCCATAACGTCCCACTTTTTCTGCCAAACCGAGTCTCTGACCTTGATTGTTTTACGCAGATTCTCTATCCCAGCTGCGTAATCCTCTGTTACCGTGTATCTCAATACCAAGCGTTTTGTATCTGCTAGAATTTTCCATTCTCATAGCCCTCATCTCCTGAAACAGTTTCTGCATAGTTATATTTTCATCGCTCGAATCTGCAAGCTCAATTGGGGGCTGTGGGAGAGCTGCAGGGTTGCTGGGATCGACCTTGGGTGGCATTGTCGGGGTTTTGGTAAGAGATGGTGGCTCTTCTCTTCTTCTTCTTCTTCTGTTCAATGTGGTTATATCCTCTCACTCCAGAAGAGACAAGCACCATTTCTCCTCCAAATAAGTATTAGTGAGGTGATGGCTCTTCTCTTGAAAACTCTGGGTGACGACAAGTGTGGTGAGGAGCGGGGCGAAGAGCTGGCCACAGGGGTCTCTATATCATCGGCCGGGTCACACTTACGCTTCGATGCAGGAGAAGTTTGGAAATAATCTGTGATGGAGCCGGTTGAGAGGCACCTGTGACGGATGTGGGACTCAGCAGTTGACAGTCTCCCTGTAGTTGACTTCCCTGGGATGGGAGTATCAGGGGCACGTTGCTGGGTAAAATTGAATGGCTGGATTTCGTTTTCGTCTGCAATCAGGGTTTCTTCATGATCGGCTGAGAGATCAGGCAGTGACGCCATCTATCGGCGTCAGGAACACTCCTAGTCTCGGTTGGAAACGAACGACTAAAATTGTGGCGGCACCACTGTGTAACCTCAAAATGAAGTCCGGTTTATTAAACACTTGGTTATGAGTTTTCGTAATAACCACTTATCACTATTAATTGCTCAGACGATAGCAGACAGGGCCACAAACAACAGTAGTGCAGTTTGCGGCACTATGAATACTTTTAGCAAATCAGATTTTACTACAAAGATAGGAGAGCTACACAGACACGTATTAGTCACTTTGGATCACGTGACCGTCCCCCGAATGAGGATTTTAAAAAAAATTCTTGATGAAATAAAAAATCAGTAGAAGGAGGACCAACGTTCTTGGCGCGGAGTTTTTCAACTCATTGTCTAGTATCAATCTAATTCTCCATCTTCTGATCCGCGCCAAGGACGTTGGTCCTCCTTCTACTAATTTTTTATTTCATCAATAATTTTTTTAAAATCCTCATTCGATTTGAAACTATTTCTCTTATAGAAATCTGATTGTGCATTATTTTCGTTTATTCGACATTGCTGACTAGGCTTTCTTTTTCATTTCTTTGTATTTTTCAAAAATTTGTACTTCCCAGTAAGAACCAAATAAAACTTTTTCTTGGCGCAGTTTTTTTACAAAAACATGTGTTTTTGTTTTTTTAGGGTATGAGCAATTCTACGTCCAATCCGAAATGAAAAAAAAAAAAATCATGTTTCCGAGTGCGTTGCTGAATTTTTTTTAAAGAAGGAGTACGTGAGACCAAGCTCGCATAAATTTTTTAGAGTAATTCGATTTCTTTTCAAAGTTATGATTTTTCCAAAAATTCACTTTTTCCACTTGAATTTTGATTATTTGAGAAAAAGGTGAAATAATTTAATTTAAGGCCCGTTTGGATGGTTTTTTGCCCGACATGTCCCCAGAAAATTCCCCAGAAAATTGTCCAACGAAAGCATTTTACGACGTCACTAATTACGACCGTATGGTTACACTAAAAAATCTCATTTTGTTTGAAAAAAACAGATAATTTATTCCCCCGTAACGGTAATTGTGTCTTGAAGGTGGGAAATAGGTTTTTATATTTTTAATATTGACTAGAAAATAACACAAAATAAACACCACCATCTCCCCTAGTCACACCACACTCGCGTGGCACCCTGTCAATATGGCGACGGTAACTATCCAAAATAATAAACACTTATTCCAATTTTCACACACACTAGACACTCTCGAGAAACAATTACCGTTACGTGAACTATTTTTGACTATTTTTCGCGAGTTGTTTCGAAGGGATTACACGGCACTAACTTCCATAATCCGTGACGGCGTAATTGAGGCGATCAGCTGTCGCCATACTGTCTCTCAGTTATACTGAAATGTGCCAGATGGCGCCACTGAAACCCCCGAATCTCGGCGGGCATGGATGCAGTAGGACACAGGCAATTGCACACAAAGCAGTAGAACAGAATCCCTAGATTTCAGCAGTTGAACACATGCCGTCTAGGCGTCTCATCAATTGGGGACGCTATAAATCGCTGCGATGTCTGGTGGGTATCGCCTGCACTAAGAAAAATGGCCGTCCGATGGTTTATCGTTGGTACTTCAATCAATTACTTTGCAAATCCTCAAGTTTTTCTAAAATATCACACCATCGGAATTTCGAGTACAACAATAAAAACAATACAGGAATGAATGAGTCGAAGAGGAACTACTACTGTCAGCTACAATGTGAGCGTTTGAACAAGTTTGAACGAGTAAACCATCGGTCGTCCATGTTATGAGGGCGATCACCACGCCACCATCGGTAAATAGCGGTCCCAATACTCTCTCTACTTCATGATTGAGACAGGGCTTGTTTTTACCGACTGTGATAATACTTACAAGTGCCGTTGGTGTTTTTAAGATTACACTCTCATGTCGATTTTTAATTAATTCCGTAAGTGCAATCCCTTGGGTGACGAGTGCAGCGATAAAAAAAAAGTTTAACGCTATTTGAATTTATTCTATCAAAAAATAATCCACTATATATACAGGTGGAAAATTTGTTGCTCGGGGGTGGCGAAGAAATTATGAATTCGTCACTTGAATCTGAAATTGAAATATCGGAAGAAAAAAAAAATTTGAATATTAATTTTTTTCTTCAACAAATCGCTACAACTAGTAGGTCTTTCGAAAAATTTCAAAAGACATTTTGTGTGGAGAAGTCTATAATCTTCGAAAGAAATTTGGTGACCTTTTATGATAATTATTCTATCAGTTTCAGTTTATCAAACATTTGTATTAATTGGTGGAAAAAATAATTTTTTCTAGAGAATGAGTAATTTTAAGAAAAATGTCCATAAAACCAAATTTTTATTATACAGTGTACTATAATGTGTATTATAATGTGTACTAAATTCTTATAATTATCTTCCCTTATATTCTTCCTAGTTAATCATTATGTTTTTACAGTGGCAAATTATCAAAATAAATTGAAACAACTCAATCTCAACACTACTAAAGTGAACTCAATCGACAAATTAACATTAAATTATTTATTACATACGAATCAAGACTTTTTTGTAGGGAATTTTATAATAAAAAAAAGGTTTCATTGACATTTTCTCTTAAAATTACTCATTCTTCAGAATTGTTTTTTTCCACCAATTAATGTGGATGGTAGGTAAGTTTATCCATAAAATTTCTCATATGCCACTCTGTAAATATCTCAGAAAGTAGTAGTATTATCAGTTATAATACCACGAGAGCTTCAAAATGATCGGGTATTTCCCGATAACTCCGTTGCAAACAAATGTATATGTCATATTTCTCAGGTTAAAAAAAAATCCTGAGGAATTTGACGAATTCGTTTGTATGCAGGGGAGGGAAATACTCCGATTCATCAGCCCTGCTAAATGAAGATTTCAGGGCAGAGAGAATGCGTCCTTCTTCAGCTGCCCAGTAACTAGGATCTTTGCTGCAGCAGTTAAAGTGTATATCAGCATCCGTGAGAAGCTTGGCTAGCTGGAGAACTGAATTGTAGTTCAATGTGTGACGTTGGACAGCAGCAAGATTCCCTCCAATTAGTACCGGAACTGCTAGATCCATGAGACGGAGTAAACAGATTTTAGGCAGCCTGTGGTCCTCCATCCTCAGCACCTTGATGTACCAGCTTAGGGTCAACTTGACCACGATGTAGCTCAGCCGTGTTGCCCCTACCTCGTGCCTCAACACGTAACTTGGTGTGTTTCGAGGCAGTAAAAGGAGTCTCTTGAAGTATGCCGACTAGACCAATTCAATTTCCTCCCCGCAGAGGAGAGCCCAAGCTGGGGCCGCATAAATTAGCGTAGAGATCACGATGCTTTCAAAAAGCTTCGATGACGCAGACCAAGAGTCTGATGTGGCTCTAGAGAGACCTATTACTGCGCCGACCGCGACTTTGGCCTTCTCCACAGCATGTTGTGCAGGCAGACGACCGAGGGCTGACGAGGTAAAAGGGATCCCCAAGTACGTGGAGGAGACCGTTTCGACTGTCTCACCGCCAATGATGAGGGGAGAGCTCTGCTTTTGAGGAAGAGGACCGCCTCTCCTAAAAACCACCACCTTGGTTTTGGTTACGTTGACTGTAAGGTGCTCACTCTTGAAATATTTCTCAAGGTCTACGAGAATGTGACGTAGCTGTATTTGGCTTCTGGAGAGTATGAGGTCATCAGCGAAGAGCAGCGAGAGCAGATCGTTCTTTGCATCGATCGAGGGACCTAAATGTCCTCTTGCCCTGAGATGAGAGTCAATGTCGCTCATGTAGAGGATGAACAGGAGGGGGCTCAGGCTCTCACCCTGGAGAACACCCTCCGTGATTTCAGTCCTATTTGAGAGCTTGCCCTCAAACTTCACCTGTAGGCTGGCATGGTTATAAAGAGATTTCACTACGTTGATGAGCTTGCTACTCACCCCCAGAATGTGCAGCTTGTGCCAGAGGGCCTCGTGGTTGATAGAGTCGAAAGCCCGCTTCAGGTCCACAAACAGTCCATAAACTTTTCTTTGTGGAAGTCTCAGGGGGAGATGGATCGTAGTGAGCGCACTAAAAATGTTGTCCAGGTAGGATCTCCCTCTTCTGAAACCAGTTTGACACTGTGGCAGGATGTCGTGGTGCTCAGACCACTTCTCAAGCCTGAAGCACAACATTTTGGTAAAGATCTTGGCTCGAACGTTGACCAGTGCTATGCCTCTGTAATTTTCCGGCTTCGATTTATCCCCTTTCTTGAATATCATGGTCATCAAGATATCATGCCATAGAGAGTTGTAAAGCGTCTAATTTCTGCCAACTGAGTATTCCACGGGAAGTGACTGCTGATCCATGGTGATGAAAAGGACTATAACCCAATTACGATTAGGTAATAATCTTGGCTGCTCTCTCTCGCCGAATAGAGAATTCCATAAGCTGGATCCAGCCAGGCGCTGCCCTTCGTGTCTTGGTGAGGAAGGTGAGTCAATAAACCACTTCCTCATGGACTGTCCGGCCTATACAGGGTACCGCCTCTCCATTTTCCAGGAATATTTATCTCCTCGGAGCCCTACTCCTTCAAATGATGGTACACCGTCTTCGATACTAGCAAATCCTATTCCTATAAATCCTATAAATCCAATTTCATAACTTCCAAGAAGCTGTTTTTCTTCGTCAAGTGTGCTCTGAGAATCAGAGACGCAGCTCTCAGCACCACGGTCAACCCTACTGGGAGTTTTAATTCTTTTAGACAGCAACTCAATGGGATCCAAAGTGTCAACCTCATAACGAACTATTTCAAGTCTGTAGTAATTTATTAACTGTAAATGATTAAATTTTTCACATCACCATCCTGAAACCAAAATAAATTGGATTGATTAGAATTTGCATTCAATATTTAGTTAATACTATTGATTTTCGGAAATTATTCTTCTAAAAGACCTTTCAACATTTTAGAGCTGAATATTATAAATAGTGAGGACTGGATATTCAATTTTTAAAATTTCCGACGGAATTGTGTGGAAAAAAAATTAAATATAATATGCAAAATTTGGGATTATTTCCGCATAATAGGAAAGGGTTCATAATTCTATTTTTTTTTCTATTTGAAAAACTAAAATGATTTTGGATTGAGAAACGAAATATTCTGGCAATTCTTCGCTACTACTCCTGACTGATACATTCGTAATTTTATTCATCATCTGTACTCTTTTTAAAATGTTGAATGATATTATCAGGAAAATTATCAACCAATTTCAATGAAAAATCGATATTTCAAAGATATTTTTTTCTAAAATTGACTAAGGGGACACCGCTCTGAAACTTCATAATCATAGGTGCCTTCATTTGTGGTGCTGAAGAGTACTACTCAAAGTTTAGGATAACAGAATGAGAAACAATTGCGTTTTCATTTTTTGATTGATCAAAGAGAGACTTCACAGAAATAAAATCTAGAATATCGTCCCCATGCCGTAATCCTCAACCAATTGACTCAAATTTTGGTTCACACATACATAATATGTAAACAAATATAAGTAAATTAACTTTTTTAAAAATTTCTATTTTTCGTGTTTCTGGATTTATTTTTCCAAAATTGGTAGAGGTGAAAAATTTGAAAAATTAATAATAAGAGAGAAGAAATGTAGGAAGAACCTAACAAAATTCATATTTCAATGAATTACTATGTGTACTTTAATTAGGATAATTCTGTATTATTTACCTGTAGAATTCCGAGAAAAAATTCCCATAAAGCTAAGGAAAGCCTTATTTTGTTATATTCATGCATATATTCTAAATTTGTAAACCATCATTTAAGACGAGGCTGAAGTTAGCAGACGCACGCCCAGCAGAAGTTGCATGTTTTTGGGGCGCACTGTGCGGCCCGTACTCAGACGACCCATTACGAGGCTGGAAAATATAGCTCCGGTTGGAGGCTGATTTTTGGGGTGTGCACAGTCGGGGGTGGGTGGAATTTCTTTTGGGCGGTTATTCAAGGGGTGGACAGTCCAAATTATGCAATTTTTTTCTAGGGAATTAACACATGAATTAAGAATGACTTGATCTTCGGATATTTCGTGTTAATTTTGGAAATGACGGCGGTAGGGGGAGAACACAAGTACTTTGAGGGTTTGAAATTTTTCTAAGGGTTAGTTTTGAGCGTGAGGAGTTCGGATTATTCAATATTTTCCTGGGGAACTAATGCAGTAATTAATTATTTCTTTTTTTTCCCGGAAACGACGGGGATTGGGGATGATGCGCAAGTACTTTTGGGATTGGATTTTTTTCTAGGGGTAGTTTTAAGGATGGAGACTCGAAATTAATCCATTTTTTCCTGGGAAATGAGCGCGGTAATTGATAATTAATTAATTAATTTCATATTTTACGTTTTTTCCGGAAACGACAAGGATTAAGGGTCAAGTGCAAGTACTTTTGGGGGATGGATTTTTTTCTAGGGGTAGTTTTGAGGGTGGAGAGTCGAAATTAATCAATTTTTTTCTAGGGAATCAACGCGGTAATTAGCAATTAATTAATTCCATATTTCACGTTTTTTCCGGAAACGACGGGGGTTAAGGGTCAAGTGCAAGTACTTTTGGGGGTGGATTTTTTCCTAGGGGTAGTCTTAAGGTTGGAGAGTCGAAGTTATTAAATATTTTCTTGAGAATGAGCGCGGTATTTAACAATTAATTAATTAATTCCATATTTTACGTTTTTTCCGGAAACGACAAGGGTTAAGGGTCAAGTGCAGGTACTTTTGGGGGTGGATTTTTTTCTAGGGGTAGTTTTGAAGGTGGAGAGTCGAAATTAATCAATTTTTTCCTGGGGAATGAGCGCGGTAATTAACAATTAATTAATTAATTGGATATTTCACGTTTTTTCCGGAAATGACGGGGGTTAAGGGTCAAGTGCAAGTACTTTTGGGGGTGGATTTTTTTCTAGGGGTAGTTTTGAAGGTGGAGAGTCGAAATTAATCAATTTTTTCCTGGGGAATGAGCGCGGTAATTAACAATTAATTAATTAATTGTTAATTACCGCGCTCATTCCCCAGGAAAAAATTGATTAATTTCGACTCTCCACCTTCAAAACTACCCCTAGAAAAAAATCCACCCCCAAAAGTACTTGCACTTGACCCTTATCCCCCGTCATTTCCGGAAAAAACGTGAAATATCCAATTAATTAATTAATTGGATATTTCACGTTTTTTCCGGAAATGACGGGGGATAAGGGTCAAGTGCAAGTACTTTTGGGGATGGATTTTTTCCTAGGGGTAGTTTTGAGGGTGGGGAGTTCGATTTACTCACCATTTTTCTGGGGAATGACCACAGTCATTAATAGAAAATTAATTAATTCCATATTTTACGTTTTTTCCGGAAACGACGGGGGTTAAGGGTCAAGTGCAAGTACTTTTGGGGGTGGATTTTTTCCCAGGGGTAGTCTTAAGGGTGGAGAATCGAAATTATTAAATATTTTGTTGGGGAATGAGCACGGTAATTAACAATTAATTAATTAATTCCATAGTTTACGTTTTTTCCGGAAACAAGGGTTAAGGGTCAAGTGCCAGTACTTTTGGGGGTGGATTTTTTTTAGGGGTAGTTTTGAGGGAGTTGAGTCGAAATTAATCAATTTTTTCCTGGGGAATGAGCGCGTTAATTAACAATTAATTAATTAATTGGATATTTCACCTTTTTTCCGGAAACGTCGGGGGTTAAGGGTCAAGTGCAAGTACTTTTGGCGTGGGATTAAATTTTTTTAATTGATCAGCCGGTCAATTAAAAATTTTTTTCAATTGACCAGCTGCTCGATTAAAAACATCTTGATTGGCTGGGATACCCCCCACCACTCTCTTACCCCCTCCAGGGGTCAGGGGGGATATAAGGACTCCCTTACAACTGCGAGCTTCAGTATCGGAGCAACCTAGCCCTGATGATGCAGACTGAAATATTTGCAAAACTTCGGCAAAAAGCTGAATATAGACGCGGCATCCATCCAGAAGCCATCATAATGAATAATTTTCTACATCACTCATCGGTCGTTTTTAAAAAATTATAGTATGTATTGTTCATGAGAGCAGCCAGAATCTGAGATTCTTGGCTTCACGGTAGAATTTTTGGTCATAATTTCTACTGGAACAGCTTCGTTCTTATTTGAATTTGGAGAAATTTTTCTGACATTTAATACATTGTTTTCTTTTTCTTGTTTACGAGAGTATATTTCTAATTGAGAGATAAATGATCATGGAGAATTAAAATTCACATAGATAGATCATTTTTTAATTTTAATCATTCACGTGAAATATTTTTTTTCATATAATTCTGTAGATGAATTATAATACTTTGACGTTTCTCATAACAGTTTTATCGAATTATCGATATTGATATTTTCATCTCTTCATAGGTTTTGCCAAGAGTATTGCATATTTTCTCACTGAAGTCGAAATTTTCACATTTTTATCGGTACATTTTCCACATTACCACCTTGAAATAAAAAATTGGATTAATCAAAATTTCCATTCAATAGTCACTTGATATCATTACTATCTCTATAATAATTCTATTAGAGATTATGCAATTTTGATTTTTCTATGGAAATTTTCAGGGAAAAATTGCCCAAGTTTTTGTGGCTGTTTTTTCTCTACTTGATTTTCATCGTAATGAAATCTAAGGGAAAAAATTGAGAAAAATCATGCATAGAAATTCAACAAAATTGTCCAGAGGAAACGCTAAGTAGTTCTATTTAATTTTTTCAACCGTGCTCCCTACTACTCAAATCCAGATCCCTCTTTTATCAAGACAGAATCATATTCTTCAATCATTTTAAAATTATAATTAAATCATGATCAAAATTATTTCACTGGGAAAATTGAAACATTATTGGATGGAAAAACAAAAATCTTTTTTCTGGCAATTCTTTGCAGGTACTTAAGTAACCAATACCGTGAGGGATGGAGTTATCGGTTAAGGTTTAGGCTCGGAGAAGAGTCGAATCATGAGGCACTTTCACNTTTTTCAACCGTGCTCCCTACTACTCAAATCCAGATCCCTCTTTTATCAAGACAGAATCATATTCTTCAATCATTTTAAAATTATAATTAAATCATGATCAAAATTATTTCACTGGGAAAATTGAAACATTATTGGATGGAAAAACAAAAATCTTTTTTCTGGCAATTCTTTGCAGGTACTTAAGTAACCAATACCGTGAGGGATGGAGTTATCGGTTAAGGTTTAGGCTCGGAGAAGAGTCGAATCATGAGGCACTTTCACCATAAATCAGGTGTGTGAAGGATCAAAGGGGTTTATTTATTTGTTCTTCATATTATTGAATGGATTTTTCCCTTTATCTCCAGTTTGTCTAATGAATTATCGGACGCCCTATCCATTTACGGGTAATTCGGAGGCTTCAGTTACCGGACATCTAAAAACTTCCGTTCTCGGACGTATGCTATTTCCCCATCCGACCTCTGCATACCGTCCGCCCACTGCATCCATCACGGTACTTTAATAGTTCTCTAATCGTCTGCACTCTTCTCAAAATGTTGAATGTGTTGTATATCCAACGAATATTATAACAATCAATGTTAATTCCAAATTAACATTTCTAAGAGTTTTTTTTTCAGAGTTGATTATGCGTTGAGGATATCCAAGTATCTTTTACGGTTTGGTACAGACCGCACTATAGATCCCACCATTTCCAATAATCAAATTTATCAATTAAATTGCGTGAGAAAAATTCGAAAAAAACATCATGGATATTTAGTGTCATTCAAATTACATTCTGCATGGAATGATGATTTTTTTAAACATTCCCTTTTTATGAATAAATAATTGAAATGGTTTGAACTTCACTAAAGCTTACTTTTTGGCATAAAATTGATTCCTGGTAAAATTCTGAATATGAAAAAATTTATTACACTTCCAGAAAATGATTTTTATGGTGAAAAATTGACTGTTTATGAATGATTCTCACAAAATGCTGTTAACCTTTAAAAATTGCAATTTTCAATCATTTTATCAATCTTTCTCCGAAAGTAGACTTTCTATTTTTTTTCAGATTTTTAAAACGTTTCCTGACGGTTCAAAATCAAGAATAAATTTCAGAACTGCAAAGTTTAGATAATAGATTCATTGTAAAACGCTCGGAAACTTATGGTCAAGTGGGGTTTAAGTGGAAGCTCTTATTTAAAACTACAAAAGGTTTCACAAAAAAAATAGCCGAAGTACTTGGATATTCTTAAGAAAAGCAATGGTCGAATCCAAAGAATTTACAAATGAATCATTTCAGTAGGAATAAGAACATACCTCAGCATCGTATCTTGCTGGACACTAGGATGGCTCATGTGCAAAAAAAAATTGAATTTCATAATTTTCGTATTTGATAAAGATAATTAATGATATGAAAAGTACATGTGGATTTTTTCAAATTTTTTGAAGGATTTCTTCAGGTTGCGCCGTGTAGTTTTATTTCTTATGGACTTTTACACGCGTTGTAGGGATTTAATGTGTCAATAATTTTTTAAAGACGCTATTATCACAACCATCCGTGTTTCTCATCCGTCAATTGTTTACAAGGAGGTTTAAGAACAGAATTATTTTTTGTCTCAACAGAAAAGTTATTACTTATCAAAATAAGTCCTCATTTTTACTCAATTCAGTGATTTTTAGACGCATCTACCACGCTGGATATTTGGCCGTTCTTCATCCCGATTGGGTTGATGGATTATAGAACTATCTGACAATAATTCAAAGAAAAAAAAAATTGTTTCCCGCCAATTGAATTCCCAGGAAAATGCAAAAGAAAATTCCTAAATTTTCCAGTAAAGACAGGTGTCCGGCTCATGCAGTGCTTTTACAGTTGTCATAAACACAGAAATTGAGCCTAGGCAAAAAAATTTTACCTGCTGAACTAACCTGCGCTGGGAAGGGACCGAACTCGCATTATAGAGCTGTAAACAGCCCCATTTACGTTCACATAGTGAACTAATTTTTTAGTGGCGAATTTTTTTATTATCGATAGATATTGACATGTAGATCAAACATTTCTAATGGTTTTTTGAAAAACAATTTTAAAAAACCACTGAAAAGGCCTTTCGCGCAAATTGAGGAAATGGTCTACTTTTTACAATTTTTGACAAAATGCTTTTTGACAAAAGCTCTCAATGAGTTTTACTTTTTTTGTCTTCTGTATTTTTTCGACTAGAGACGTCCTGAAATAATAATTTCAAATAGTTTATAAATGTTATTAAAAAATGGAAGTATTAGTGGCTGCGTTTCTTTCTGATCGATAGCTTTTAACATTTAGATAAAGTTTTATGCATAGTTTTCATGCTTTCGAATGATGCATTCATGAAGAAATGATAATAAAAGACGGAAATCTTCTATGATAACTGTAGTGCGTCAGTAGCGCTTCAGACGGCAAAGTGGGGCAAGGTAAACCCACGATAATGTCAGGGAGTGGTGGAAGAGGCGATTCCATTTATTTAGCCAAAGAAATTGTTCTGCAGCATTTCATGTATCAAGTTTTTAATAACTTCTTTTTCTCTAGTTTGTTGTATTTTTTTACTCTTTTATTATTTTTTATATATTGAGAATTTTCTGGTCCTCATATATTTTAAATAAATGTCAACTATATTTGCAACAAAAAGGACATTAGACAAATCTAACTTAATCCGAAGGAGTTCTGAGAACATTTATTCAACACAGAAGGTCAATTATATTTATTTCCTACAACTCCATTTTATATCATTATTTTTCGAAGCAATTCAATTAATTTCATGCGTTTTCCTTCAGATTGAAAAGATATAGAAATGAATCAACGTTCTATGCGAATTGCAATAGAAGGGGTTGAACAATTATAATAAATAACTTTACTTTCCCTTCAGATGCTCAATTGGTATGGGAAATTTTATTCTCAAAAGCACGAGTTGGAGAAAATTATCTTTACAGATTTAGGAAAAACTTTATGTCCCAAATGATGACAATAATTCTCTTGTGATATTTTTTCAATAGCCTACAATGACTACTAAGATTAATTGATTATAAAGATTATTATTTATCGAAATCTGCAAATGAGATAATTAACGGGATGTTGAAAAACAATGGATGGAAAAATTTATAAAAAAGAGAAATAAATTATCAGAGCCTTTATCAATTTTTCCATCACTTTCTAATTGCGATTCGCAAAAAAAGTTCCTTATGCGAGTCATCACATAACTCGTCAATCTTAAGAAATGCTTATACAATTAATCGAAATGCTTCCAAAAATATGAACGTAGAATGAAGTTGTGAGAAATAAGTATGATTGATCCTATGTGCTGAATGATCTTTACCACCCCTCTTTCAGACTAACGTGAGTTCTAATGCCTTTTGTGCCGCCAGTATTTTCGATATTTATCTGACCCATTTGTCACATTTTCCCAGCTATATATTTTGTCCACGAAGAATAACAAATTTTCAATATATCGAGAATAATCAAAGAGTAAAAAATGCAAAAAATCAAAGAAGGCGAAGTTTTTAAAAAATTGATACATGAAATGTTGGTGAGCATTTTCTCTGATGAAATGTTGAAGAATAATTTCTCTGATCTAATGAATAAAATCGCCTCTTCCACCACTCCTCGACACTAACGTGGGTCTGTTACCACTCTGCGTAGCGCTACTGATGAACCAGTTATCATAGAAGATTCCTGTCTTTTATTATCAGTCTTTTATGAATGAATCATCCAAAAACATGAAAACTCTTCCAAAATTTTATTATAACGATTTTTTATTAGGAAATAGCGAATTTGCCTGTCACGTTTCAGAAATTTTCATTTCCTTCGTTATAATGAAGAAAGTGGTCTATTTCTTCTCTTATTATCGAAAGGTATTGAATAAATAATTATTTTTCAGTTTTCTACAAATTATCAAAAGAATTTATTACAAAACAACTTACAGTAGGCTATTGCCTGAAAACCATCAACCAAGTGTCAACATTTTAAGTTCATAGTACAGGTTTATTAGTCATGTACATAGCTGAATTATTTCTGTCTTATATTGAATTACTCATAAATTAAACTTTCTCATGTGCTATGTATGAAAATGTGTCTAACATTACGTCTCACTAATGCTTCTCATCGATGCATTATTTAAGTAATTTTCCAGTGAAAATTTCAAACTTTCTTTCGTGCACTCGCCAGTTAATTCCCGAACTTTTTTAACTATACGCATCACATTTTGTTTACTACTTTCATCATTCGTGAGTAAATTATTGTACTCAGTCACGAGGGCTACGCTCCTTTCAGCTACATCATTCGTGACGAGGAGTGACCTTACAGTTTCTGATGCCTTCATGTAATCCTCCCTCTCCCTCCACATTATTGGATCGGTATCCAGGAATTTATAATCTAGATTCAAAATTTTGAAAAATGCAATTGTGTTTTGGGTCACCAATTGATCAAGACTCAACTCTTGGATGAATTTTCGGTCTTTTATTTCTGATTTTCTCTTCTTTCTTTCATTCTCAAGTGCCAGACGAGATTTTAGAGCCTCGCACATTCTTCTCTTCCACTCTAAACTCAAGCTTTCATCGAAAAAAGCGAGACCAATTAACTCTTCTGATAAATACCAGAGATGGTTTCCGAATTTTTCAAAAGCAGCATTGCAGATTCTTGATAGTGATGAACTCTGATCAGCTGCTAATTTTTTCAACAGCGCCAAATCATTTTTGGGAGCTTCGATTGGATTTAAAGCCGTGAACCAACTCTTCTGGTATAAAAGAACGATGAAAATACAAACACATCTTAAACCTGTTAGCTCATGAGAGGTCATGCGGAATTGGTCTCTGAAGATGAAGATTTTCAGCGAATAAATAGCCTTAGCCATTCACCTGGCATGATGAATGGGGCCCAGTGCTCGGAATCGATTTCCATTTGGAATATCTCCTCCTAGGAACAGCGCTACTAGCTCCAGAAACTCTCTATAGTCTTTTCTGATGTGGTTAATCTGCAAAGTAACAAATGAAGAGGTGGTTAAGTTCGACATTCTGGATTGAGCGAACTGATAATGAATGTTTTTGTAATTCTTGATAACTAACCTTTAACTGTGACTGCGCAAAAGCAAGAGCATCATTCGCTTCGTCCTTAACTACAGCTTGTGTACTGACATCTTGTATTCCTGGTGAAAATTTTTCTTTATCAATATTCTTCCAATGCTCTTGAAATCTTTTAAAAATACGGATATCCGGCCCAGAAGTTGGCCCCATAGAAGTTTCGAAGGCAGATTTTAGCAGCAGTTCCAGGACATGATGCCGACAAGCGAGATGTAAAAGATTTCTGCCTAATAGTTGCTCCAGTACGATACATGTGCCATTTGTACTACCCGTGTTACTGGCTGTAGTATCAAAAACCATGGCAGATATATCATCGAGAACTTTCCATTCATTCAGACATTCAAAAATGGCATTTGCCTGCTGTTCACCAGTTCCTCGTTCAAGTCTTGGGATTCCGAGCAATTGCTCTCCATCCTTGCCGGATATGATAACGGGAAGACGATCGACTTTTTCCAATTTATTTTCGGGTGCCGATAGTTGTTTACTGTCCCAATGAACGGTGGTGAAACTGGAGGATCCGTTCATGACACTATCTTTAATTACGTTACTCAGAGATTTACGCTGTATCCTTCTGATTCGGTGGGACGTTTCTCGGCTTAGATGAACGTCCTCTAGACTGATCCCGACTGTTATAAGGGCCGTTGCTAATATCCGTGCGGCCATCCGATCACTGACTTTGGCGCGGTCCAATACGGAAGTAAGATCCGGAGTCATAATTTTCAGTTTTTTCGACCCGCTAGGCTGCAAGTTGTACTCAAAAAGACTATCAGTTTCTTCATTATCTTCAATCAGCGTCAATAACTCCTCAGTATCTTCATCTTCGTCAAATAGATAATTACTGTAATTGCTGAGAATTCCGCTTGGCTCCACTGAAAAATAAGCAAAATTTACTGTTAAAAGTCCATATACCACTGCTATTTCCCAGTCCACCAAGAGGTCTAAAAGATGTTACTGTTGGCCTTCGTATTTTCGAGCATGCTGATTACAATTATGACAACTGCTTTTGCAAAAACAGGTTCGGTCTGTTGGTTCAGAAGGATTTTATTGTTTGAGCGACAATTTTGCAAGAACGCTTAACCAAATTTTGTAAACAAGTAAATATTCCTCATATAAAAATACACATTTTTTCTCGTATCACTTTTTGTCCTACGTATGATAGATAAAGAGGTATAATAGGTGGCAGCGAAACCGGTAGGGCGTTAACCTTTGCGCGTGATGCGAGCGCGTTCCGAAACGTTTATTCGCGAACTGGTTAACGACAGAAAAATGTTATTGACAAAAAAAGTTCAGCATGGAGAGATATTTCAAATTGGTATTCTGATATTTCCGTTCATTTACAGTACTTAATGAGATATTGACGTTTTTGTGCTGGATGATCTGACAAATTAGTGGTCCGGTTAACATCCAACCGTGATTATTTCAGCAACTAATGCACTCAGGAAATAATTTTGAGTAACCAAATATATGCATCATTGAATGAGAAACATTTTGCCTTCATCGCAATAGTTAATGAGATGATCACGAAGATAATCACGAATGAATATCGGCCGGAACATTGATTTGCCTCATTGACTACTGGAAATGAAGACAAGCTGGGGTTGACGCCTTTGGGTGGAACTCCTTTTGCGTTATTTTTTTTTTTTACATAGCTATTGAAAGTAGGCTTCCGAATGGATTCACAGGAATTGTCTTTTGAAATATTTAACAAGTGAATGTCACCTTAAATGATATGAAATTTTTCATACGTGTTTCCCCTAAACCAAATAATTTCTATAGCAAATAACTCAATAGGATGAGTAACTCAATAGTTGTCGAATTTTTCGCAACAGAAGGAGACAATGGAGTTTGGAAGAAGAGGGACCTCACTGAGATAATCATTAGGTATAGTGATAAAGAGAGAAGAAAACCAGTGACAAAGTTTCCAGAAAGAAAAACCCGAGAGTAAGAATTTTTTAAATCAAGTAGTCACAAATTTCAACTGAATTATGAAAATTATTCAACAGTTTGACAGATGTAACTGTGGAATTACACCCGCTGAGGTTATCAAAGGGCACAAACATTGTATCTATTCAGGCTTTCTGGTAAGTTAGATTTTCCTCAAAACTTTGATTAAACTTCCTTTAAATCAATTGCGATAATTACAGGTGTCCTCCACTTGTTGAATATCTGGAAAGTCAATTGTTATGGATCCATTCTGAAGCCTACTACCACAGAAATTCGTAGAACTGAAAAAAAAAAGAAAAAACTACCAACGCAAAAGGCCCCCCATCCAAAGGCCTGAACCCCTGCTTATTTAATCGGAGCGCAAACAAGAATTCTGAGAGAGAAAAAGAAAACTGAAAAATGTCTATACTTCCCATAAAGGGTATATAGATTTCTTAAGGAAGAATACACTGAAGCGAATATTTAGAAAAAAAATAAAAAGAAAATCGGATGTATAGTATTGGAAATATTCAGGAAAATCGATTTGGATACAAAGTTGAATATCTCCTAAACTAATTATCCGGTTCAGCCCATCTTCAATACAAAACATTGTAGTGGTCGGAGGTAACTTCATGCGAAATTTCAATCTGATATGTTCATTTTTTTTTAAAATTAGAGCGCGTACAAGAATTTTGAGAGAAATAACGAAAATTGGATACTTTCTATGAAAGGTACATATGTTTTTATTTCTTCAAATAGAAGACATAGAGACGAATATTTTGAAAAAAAACGAAATAAAATCGGAGAAACAGTTTTTGAAATATTCAAGAAAATCGATTTTGATTCAAAGTTAAATATCTCCTAAACTAATCATCCGGTTTCGCCCAGCTTCAATACGAAACATCGCTGTGGTAAGAAGTAACTTCACGCCAAATATCAAATGGATATATTCATTTAAAAAAAAACGAGCGCGTACAAGAATTTGAAGTGAAAAACGGAAACATTGAAATATTTCAAAAACTTTGAATGAAGAGGTATATATATTTTAAATGATATAGATAAAGGACATTGAGACAATTTTTTTAGCACAATTGAACTGAAATCAATTGGATAGTTTTCGTGATATTTTCAAAAAGCGATTTAAAAACAAATGTCGATTTCTCCAAAACGGAAGGGCCAATCGGGCTGAACTTCAGCGCAGAGGTAATCCTCATTACTCCCTGTAATCTGACAAAATTTCAGCTTTTTTGGAATTAGTTTAGTCCTTTTTTTGTTCAATTTTCTAAAAGTTGACCATCGAGTGGACCCAACTTGACCATCCGCACATACACACATGGTCCTCAAACTTCGTATTTTCGCGTTTCAGACCATTCTACATCATTTCCAAGTCAAATTAGAGAAACGAAAAATAGAACGATTGTAAGGCTTCCGTTGGGAAGCAAAAAAAAAAAATAAAAAGCTCCATTTTATCAATCATTCAATGGCAAACATTTATCGTTAAAAACATTTTCCTTCTCCTATCCACGATATCTTCTCATTTATCATTGTTGAGACAAAAAGTCACATAATAAAAAATGTTTACTTTTACATAAGTAGATCTTTTTGTTCAAAACTTTTTTTCCTATGTTTAACTGTTTTTGCTATCGTGTTTTAAACCGTAAAATTGTACAAAGAAATCGACCACACCTGTTTTCAAAAACATAGAGACCAACAATAAAATATTCTGGGCTTTCTCAAGGGATACAGAAAAATCATCATTAAGAAAACTTCTTAAACAAAATAGTCATTACTATGTGGAAAGATGGGGAAGTTTAAATGAAAAGCAACTCGTACCTTTTTCCAGTTCCCCAGCCTGTGATTGTTCATTAGGGTGGCCCATTTTACGGGTATTCCTGAATATTTCTGATTTCGCCTCAAAAAATGATTCTTCAGTTGATAAAATACCCCTGTGAATTTTTTCATATTTTTAAACTGCATTTTGATGGTTGCGCCGTGTGTTTAAACTTTGACTGACATTTTTGACCTACTGGCAGTAGAGGTCATAAAACTTGGGTAGAAGTTAAATATTCTCAATGATACGTCCGTGTCAGGTAGTAAGTATGGCTCCGAGTGAGGGTTCGGGTGTGTCACCCAGGTAATATGTCTCTTACAGTTGCAAACAGTACCCGGAAAAGGCTTTAGAAAAGGAGAAACCTATTGTTAAGGTACTAGTAACTAATTTTTTTTTTAATGGATAGATATTGACACGTAGATCCAATTTTTTCAATGGTTTTTTCCATTTCGAGTGGGGCGCATCTAAGAGAAACACTTAAAAAACCTTTCAAAGGCCTTTTTACTGATTTGTGAGAAAATGGTCAACTTTTTTTCAATTTTTTATAAAATTTATTTTCAAAGTTCTCAAAAAGTTCTACATTTTTTGTCTTAGGTGTTTTCTCGTTTAAGCACGTCCTGAGCTAGTAATTTCAATTAGTTTACAAATATTATTAAAAAATGGAAGTACTAGTGGCTTTTTTTCTTATATACCGACCGATATTTTGTAATATTTGGTAGAAATTTTGTAAATAGTTTCCATGTTTTTGGATGATTCATTCATAAAAGAATGATAATAAAGGACAAACCTGTGATAACTGGTTCGTCAGTAGCGCTACAGTTGGCAGAATGGTGGTAAGGCAAATGTCAAGTACTAATGTCAAGGAGTGGTGGAAGAGAAGATTCCATTCATTAGATCAGCGAAATAATCCTTCAACATTTCATGTAACAATTTTTTTAAAACTTCGTCTTTGTTTTTTTTGTATTCTTTAGTCTTTGATTATTCTGAGACTATATGTTCTGGGATATATTGAGAATTGGATAGTCCTCATAGGCACAATATATTTTTTTAATCTGAAGGAATACGTATGAAATTAATCAAAATGGTTCGAAAAATAATGATATAAAATAGAGTTGAAGGGAATAAGTATAATTGACCTTCTGAGTTGAATAAACGCTCCCAGGATTCCTTCGGATTAAGTTAAATTTGTCTAATGCCTTTTTTGTTACAAATGTAGTTGACACTTCTTTCAAATATATGGGAAATATAAAATTCTCAATATATCAAAAATAATCAAAGAGTAAAAAATACAAAAAACCAAAGAAAAAGAAGTTATTAAAAACTTGATACATGAAATATTGAAGAACAATTTTTCTGGCCTAATGAATGGAATCTCCTCTTCCACCACTCCCTGACATTATCGTGGTTTTTCCTTGAACCCTTCTGCCGCCTGAAGCGTATTACTGACGCACTGTAGTCATCGTAGAAAGTTTTCCTCTTTTATTATCATTTTTTCATGAATGCATCATCCGAAAACATGAAAACTATATACAAAATTTCAGCTAAATTTTAAAGCAGCTCTACGATGCGAGTTCAGTTCCTTCCCAGCGCAGGTTAGTTTGGCAGGTCAAATTTTTTGCCTAGGCTCAATGTCTGTGCTTACGACTGTTGTAAAAGCACCGCATGAGCCGGACACCTGTCTTTACTGGAAATTTAGGAATTATGTTTCGCATTTTTTTCACAATTCTCTTGGTGGGGAAACAAAATTTTTTTCTTTGAATTATTGTCAGATAGTTTCATAATCCATCAACCGAATGGGGATGAAAAACGGCCAGATACCCCGCGTGCTAGAGACGTCTAAAAATCACTGAATTGAGTAGAAATGAGGATTTTTATTTTGATAAGTAATAAGTTTTCTGTTGAGACAAAAATTAATTCTGTTCTTAAACCTCCCTCTGAACGGTTCACGAAGGGGAAACACCGAGGCATGTAATAATTGAGTCTTCAAAAAATTATTGACACATGCGATCTCTACGATGTGTGTAAAAGTCCATAAGAAATAAAACTACACGGCGCAACCTTGAAAAATGATTCAAAAATTTTGAAAAAATTCACATGTACTTTCCATGTCATTGGTTATGCTTATCAAACACGAAAATTATGAAATTCAATTTTTTTTACATATGAGCCATCCTATTCACCATCTTGTTGAAATAGATCTATCTTGAAAGAATCTGAATTTAGCTTAATTTGGTCCTCCATAGTTGCCCGCATATCTTCCTCAACTTGTCCTAATATGTCATCCATGACTTCATCACTTATAATAGAAAATTTCTTCTGATTACATTCGATAATTGCTTTATTGTTCTCGTAAACTTTTTTGTAATCAACATTTTGCACTCCCAGCTTTTCGTTTCGCCAAGGCATGAATAGTAATATTTTCTCTCGATAATAGTTGGCTGGGTCTTGTTTTAGGCTGTATCGCCGGTATCGAATAACAGCAGTTTGTTCTCGAAGTTTATATGTTCTCTCTTCCTCGTCATCATCATCGTTTTTCTCAACATCATTCGATGATTTTTTTTTACGTTGTTGATAATTAGCTGCGTAATCAGCAAGACAAATATTTCCATGTTCATTGGTTCTGTCCGCATATTTATTGAACACATCAGGCATGTATATATCAGTAGAATCCGCATCGAGTTTTTTCAAAGTATCTTCGGATTTTAACATTAGAATCCGTTCTGTTATTGGACCAGTGTTGATGAACGGTGTCTTTCTACTTTTTTTCGATAACGATAACGATAGAGTATGATAAGCTACCTCTTGTGAGGACATTAAATTACCATTAAGAAATACATTGGCAATTTTTCGGAATTTTCCTTTGACACTGGTATTATTGTTATCACAATCGATAGCAGCTTCTCTCAATAGTTTAGATAAACCAGCTTCAATTTTACTGATGTAATTAGTCACATAACTCATTACTGCATATTCATCCAGTACAAATTGCAAATCTATATTTGATTCAAACAATTGTAAAATATCTTCATTATAAGAATTAATATTCACCTCCAAACTGGATCTTTTCAAAAATACACGTTTCTGTTTTAATGTGCTACGAATAGCAAGGATATATTCTTCCTTAGACATTTCCAACTTTTCTAACATTTCATCATAACTCATAAATGTTTTCTTTTTATAAAACTCATTCACTAAGGTTTCAATTGCTTCAAACTTTTTCGATGCAACTTGATGTTCATTCAATGGTTCCATTATCATTGTTTCCTTCATCATCGGATATGGAATATGGAAGCGACATTTTTTATTCTTCTGTCCTTTATAACAGCTATGACCATGCTTATGCATTTGCAACTTGATGTACGGATTTTTTTCATCATATTTACACGTGAGAAACCTATCAATAAAATTAATCAGTTGACCATTGCTATTTGCATCACTATTACACTCATTTGGGGAATTCCTTCAACCACAGGAGCATACGTTCATGTGGGCTGCCACGTTGTTGGAATGCAACTCTTTGATAGCTGTCCTGAAGTATATATTCTCCAAAAACACTTTGTTTTTGTCTCAACAGCCACATAAATTTTTGAACCTTATGATCGAAATATCGTGCGCAGGTCACTGGGTCATTCCGAATCAAATCAGTTTTGATATTATAATCCAAATTATTCGCTTCCTTTATAGACAACGTTGTATCCTTATCACTGTACTTCATTAAAGTCTGCAATAATTCAGGCCAATGACTCTCAGCAGCGGATAATGTTAGATAAAAAGTAGGTTTACCCAATTGGCGAATCATTGCTAATAGTTCTTTCTTCTTATGTTCCCAATATGTTGGCGAGGATCGAATGAATTTCAACATTCTAAATCCATCATCAACNATTAAAGTCTGCAATAATTCAGGCCAATGACTCTCAGCAGCGGATAATGTTAGATAAAAAGTAGGTTTACCCAATTGGCGAATCATTGCTAATAGTTCTTTCTTCTTATGTTCCCAATATGTTGGCGAGGATCGAATGAATTTCAACATTCTAAATCCATCATCAACATCAATTAAGTTAGAACGAAAATCAGCATCTAATGCTTTGGCAACATTGATGTTATCATTGGCACTTTTCTTATTTCTCCTTAAACATATATTAATACTGGATGAACATGATATTTCTAAATTTTTTTTGGCCATGAACAAAATTCTCGTAGGAATGCACGAACGTCGATCATGACGTCTCACCTCTGATTTCACACGATCTGAATAAGAGATTGATTTCGGTAAATTGAACGAATACCCTCCAAAATTTTTTCGAAAACATAATTCATCCAAGTCTTCAATTTTATGCCATGCTAATGGATATTTATCTTGTCCCGGTGCGACTATTTTAACAATTGGAGCATAATTCTCAACGATGTCCGCATTATTATCAACCAGCAAGACCTCATCGTTATTTATTTGTGAAAAATCAATCAATTGTTCAATTTCCCTCTTCTCTTCTTTTGAATTTTCAAGGATTCTGTCGTGCTCAACTATATTGGTGATATCATAACTTGATATACTTTCAATTTTTGCATCATCAATAATATCATTAGTGTCAACTATAAAATCCACTGGCTGATTATCATTCTCATATTTATGAATATAGTTGTTGTCTACTTTAATAGCGTATTTTTTGTACAGTGGTGTAGTGATTAGAAATTTTAATGCTTCACAAATAACACTGGGCCTGATAGATTCAAACATGTAATCACTTTTGTGACTAATATGTCGTTTCAACTTCAACTGAATTGTTTGCATCTCATTGAATTTGCGGGGTAATACTTGGAGCGATATCATTGATATCGACTTGTATATTCACTACACTACCTTTTAGACCTAACTGTGGATTTAACGCATATGGCTTTAATGCCCGAATTTGCATAAAATTTAATACTGGTGCTACCATCCTTTCTTCAAGATCTGCCAGTTCTGTTACACATTTTGGTATTTGCCTGAACTGGAGACCATTGTTGGTTGAGGATTGATGCACTTATCCACGATATGGCCTGATTATTTATCTGTTGTAGCAGACTGGCCTGATTATTTGTCTGTTGTAGCAGACTGACTGATTACTTGTTTATTTATAATTTTTGTGAGAATGAATGTGTGTGTTAAACTAGAAAATGCTTAATATTGCTTCAGAGATCTCATAATTTCGGAAGCTTCAGAAAATAATCGTTAATTGCTTATATGTTTGAATTTTTGTAATTGCTTGAGTAGTTATTTGAACCAGTAGTTGTTTTGAAAAATTAGTAGTTTGAAATGTTGCTGTTTTCCTGCTGTTCCTTGCTTTCTGCTTTTGGTTGAAGAAATCCATATTGGAATGTGTTGCTAATCTGAGGAATTTTTTTTTGTGTTGAGTTATTTTCAGATACTGAAACCGGGACTGAAATTTTTGTGTGAATGGTTTTATCAAAATTTGTGAAAATTTGAAGATAAAAAATTCGAGTCATACACTGACACTCACACACGTTTGAGGAATGAATTGCATGACTACTCATTACTCTTGTGAATACAACATAGTCGCCAGAGAAATGTAACAAACACTTTTGAAAATTTATCATTCTATAGAATCAAACAAGTGTGTGTAAACCGGGACTGTTCTTCAGCGTCGATTTCTGTGACGTTTAGCTGAAAGAACAGACTGGGGCCCTCCCTATGTGAGATCTTACAACTCGAAAATTTTTAATTCATTACAACTCCCACACTCAAGAAACCTGAAGTTGTAATACCTCAAATAGTCCCCGGTATGATTGCCGGGGCGGCAATCTTTTCGCAGAGGGAAGTAGTGTTGCGTATCCCCCTTCGGATTTCTTTTCTTTTGTCAATGATCTGGGTCGAGACACGCCCCTAGGAAAGACAGTCATTTGTTATCAACATCAAGATTCCTTCTTATCTTTGGAGATCGATCTCACGACATCTTCATCCTGTGTTACTCTTCACCATTTATTAAATAAACCGCCCCAACCATTTTATTTGTTGTGTCCCGTCTTCTTTAATTGAATGCAATAGTATTATGAAGAAGTCCATCAACAGTTCTCAGATCACCGTAATTTGTGGCTCCTCTAACATGCAATAGAAGTGGAGATGATATAATTAAACTTGACTTGGGGATATTGAATACATTCGACCAAGTACATTAAATGATCTTTTTCGGAGTTTCCATTGACCATTGACCCAAGTATAATAATGTGGAATTTCTGTATAAGCATATCGTCTTGCTGTTTCGTCGTATGCATTTAGGTGAAAATATTCAAGAAGTTTATTTGATGAGCGATTCATAGCATTTCTAATGCTTTCTTCATTCATATCAACAGGGAGAATAACGTTTTGCTGATTGAGTAAATGAACTTGAAGATGAACAACAGAATGACTTATTTTTTGGATTTCTTTTCCCAATATGCGCCAAACTGCTTCGTTTGGTTCAACATAACGAGCATCAATAAAATCTTTAATTTCATCATGGTAAATCACATTTCCGACGTCAGGATTATCTCTTGATTCCAATGAATGATTACCTATTTCAAGAGCTGCTCTATCGTGCCCTTTCAATACATATTTGAATAAGTATTTACGTGCATTAACAGATGATACTACTTCTGCATTAATGTGACAATTAAGTATGAGCAGTAATTGAGGATTATATGGTACTATCCATCTATTATCAAATACATACCCACCAGCTTTTTCATAGTACAGACCAGTATTCCGTCTCCGATAAGTTGGATAGGAATCTTCATCTATCGTCGTTTTCTCTTGGAAATTTTTAGGAAACTTTTTTGAGCATTTCCCTTTTATTGACATCACTCACTACATGGTCCGTGAATCATATTTTTTTTGACAATCTCAAACAAAGTGGATGTTAGATAGGATCTGGAATTTCAGCTGAAATAATAGAATCAAGTTTCCCTGGCGTTTTTAATTTATCTCGTAGAGTCACAAGAAAATGTACGTGCAATAAGCCACGTTTCTGGGACTCGATGACGTGCACATGTACAATGGTTCTCCAAAGATTTTCGGATCAACAATTAAATCAATGAGATGTCTTTTCTTCATATAAAAAATGCGGGCTGTTATATCTGCCCTATCTGATGGAGTTTGACCTTTTTTTATACTTTCCCTCATTTCCCTCCAATTGGGATTACAAGTCATTGTTATAGATGAATTGGGCTTCCCAAATTTGCGAACCATAGTCATCGTGTCTTGATAGTTTTGCATCATATATCTCGGCGATCCTGTAAAACTCGATGGTAAGATGATGACTCTTCCAATGCGGTTGATGTCTCTACCTGCGGATGTTTCTAGATAATCCAATAAATTAGTAATTATCAGCACGTAATTTGGATTCAAATGTTTCAATATATTTGAATCGATCTTGTTCAACTTTGACATATTGATCAACAACCCATTGTTGAAATAAACGACGGCCTTGAAGAATGACATTTGTGTCATCATTGTCTCGATCTGCCATGCGAAATTTCGTATAAGCAGCTCTACTCACTTTCTCTCCTTTACCAACAGATTTAAGTTTCGTATGCCATGCTTCAGTAGTGGGGATAAAATAAAGGATAAATCCACCGTTCGACTTTCGGATCTGTAGAACTAATTGTTCTTAATTGTTTAGTATCTTTGTCTCGTACACTGAGATAGGCTTCTGGTATTTCTCCGTCTGCCGTAGTGGAAAAAACAGCACCCACTTCATTGGACCGTTGTGGATTATAACGATTACGATCCAAGTCCAATCTCGAGGTCAATGATAAAAATAATTCTGGTAGAGGTACTTCATTATTCATATCTCTCATTCTATTCTGTTGTCCTTGAACTTCTTCATGCATCATTTGATATGATTCAACGTATGGATTGCAATCGCGCATAGTTGAATTTATTATCTGTAAGACTTCATTATCCAATGACGAATCAGTATTCTGTAGAACATTGATTGTTTCTGCAGAATCAAGTTTGTCCTTGAATTCGAAAACAATAAGGCTCCGGTCGACGATTCGAGTAATTCATTAAATTTGCATTAAATGAAGCAAATGAGAAAGAATTATTGTAATATCTTATTCGGTTGAAGAATTTATTGGATTTGGGGTGGGTTCTATCGAAAAGACGTTTCAAATTCTGTGATATTTTAGGTAATGAGGGTAATTTGACTTTACCATGTTCGCAACATTGATTGGATGAATTTTTCTTTTTACTAATAATTTCGCATTGAAAATATTTGGCTTTACAATGTTGACAAATTTCTGTCATTTTACCCCCATAATGTTCTTCAATTTCATTCAGATTCATAATAGATGTAGTTCTTGTGAATTCAGGATCACTTTATTTCCATGGGAGATTTTATCATCAACATTCACACCACACTGTAGTCCTTGTGAAATTTCCTCTGTTCACATTGTTTGTGGATTATCACATGAAGTAGCGTTCATTTTTCGTACCGATTTTTGCTTTGAATTTAAAGTGATCTTAAACATACCATGATTATCCTTATCTAAAATGTATGAGTTCGATTTATTTTTTCTGCTCGGATTATTAAGAACATTGGAATAGTTTGAGATATTATTGAAAGTATTTGTGGACTCAGAATCGCGATTAGTGGCATCTTTATTGATTTGGACAGTTGCTAAGCGAGAAAACTGATATTCCCATAATTGTATGTTATTTTTAACTCCAACATCCATCAATATGTTTGATTGTTTAGAAGTACACTGTGATTTTTGAGAAGAATCAGTCGGATTTGAAGACAAATTTCCAGCAGCATGTGTAGAGCACTTCGTGTTTGTTAATTCAAGTAATTTTGAGTTGAAACGACCAGAAAATCTTTCATCTGATAAAATTTTCAGACCCATATTTGAAGAATCATTGGATTTAACAAATGCCGATTGAGATACCGTTTTGCATAAATCAACACGTGTCTGCAGCAGTCCATTCGGAGTTGTAAAGATTGTAAAATCTTTAGCTAGTTCTGATGATAAATTTCTAAAAGAATTTGCAGCAATATCTACTGAACGCTCCAATCGGGACAATTTACCTGGTATTGGATGAATTAAGTCGCCAACAAATGTACTGGAAATAATTTTTAAGCTTCCATCATTTTGGAATGATAATTTATGAGATGAAATTCGTTTTCTTGAAACTTTCTCTGGTACTTTAGACACAGGAGAGTTCGTTACTTTTAAAGGCTCTTCTTGTCCAAGACGACTGGGAATGTTAGTTGATTCGAGGTTTACGTGAGTTATTTCTTAAATTGTCTACTGGTTGTCTCTGATTCAAATATGTATTGTCAGTACAAATAGCAAAAGCTTGAGATTTTGTTCTTGACTTTGTTTTAGAATTTTCATTGATAATTCCTACTATATCGTCGTCTTGATAATTTGAATTCTTTGGGATTCATTATGTCGTTTTTTTCCTAATCTATGAAAATATATATATTTTAATGTACGGATCAATTAAAATTGAAAATTAAATTTTACAAATTTTTCTATTAATTTCAATCATTTATTAGAATCTTGTCTAATGTTATAATTTTTTAAGAAAAATAAAATTATCTTATTAATGTTAATATTTTCTTCAACTTCTCATAATTTTTTCATTAGCATCAAAACTTAAATATTAATTTTGTCATTAACAGCACAATTTCGATAAATATTTTCTCATTGATATCAAAATTTTTGTTATAAAATCACTTCATCATCATTTTCTCATTGATATCGAAATTTAATATTTCTCATTGATTCTCTTATTAACAACACATTTTTTCTCATTGGTATTAAAATTTTCACATGTGTATATAACTTTTCACATCACCACCCTGAAACAAAAAAAAATGAATTGATCAGAATTTGCATTCAATATTAGTTTAGTTAGTAATATTATAGACGGGAATTCAAAACTTGGAAAAAAGAAGAAAGATTCGAGAGGGGGAGAGACGCATTATTTGTGGAATTTTTTTTTTGCGCCAATACTAATATTGAAGATTAAGTTTATGCCCAGTAAATTTGATTGAGAAAAAAAAATTCCTGAAATTAAGACAAGAATTGAATAAAATTGAAATGGGGATTTTGTATAGCACAAAATCCCCATTTCAATTTTATTCAATTCTTGTCTTACATCAATTTATTTTCCTCAGGTCCGGTTGCACACCAAGCCTTGTTGAGCAAATAAACTGTAGAGTAAAATTTATCCTCGAGATAAATTATATTCTAAGGATCATATTTTCCTTTCAATTCCAAAGTTTATATCTTCCCTTAACTCACAATTTAGTTAATTGGTGCATTTGGGCCTGAGAGAATGTTCATAAATTTCCAGTAAATTTTTGTAGTAGAAAAAGTTATTCTATTAAATTTTTTCGTTAATGTAAGAAGATTTTTAGAATCAAAAAATTTTGAAATAAATCAAAACTAATTCTGAATGGAAATTTTTCATATTGAAACTCAATTTGAATAATGTATAAATAATCAAAATATATACCTCTCAATTCTCTTTTGCCTAGTTTTCCGTTATTCACCAGGAAATTAAAATTACAGCAAAGAATGTAGAACAACAAACATGAAATCAGAAAATATACATAAACTTGTATATGTTCGAGTAGTAAAACATTAATTTTATTGAAGAATTTTTACTCACATGATCCTCAATTTTAACTCCTTCTGATCATAAAAGCACTGTTCTGTAGATAATGATAATAATGAATGACAAAATGACTGGAGACTTAATCAAAACACTGATATCAGATCAATAAATTATAATCAATAAACACCGGAGAACACGATTTATTAGAGTCACAACTCAAAATCATTCATTATTTATTTTGAACACTAAACAACACAATTTATAGATTAAAAACACACATAACAAAATGATTTTCACAATTTTCTGTGAATTTTTCAAACTTTTTTACACCACAAAATTTTAGCTTCAATTAGCGTAACCACCATTTATAAACTATTAACCCAGTGGCTTGGCGCAGTAGGTAAATTTGTTGCCTCACATGCGAAAGGGTCAGAGTTCAAATTCCGGCCGGGTAGAATGGTGCGATCTAACCATTTAAAGTCTTGATTATCATCGCAGTATACCCTAACCGGGTGGAAGCGATGTAAAATAATGCTAAAAAAATTTTATCAACTGTTATGGTTATAATTATTTTTTCGTCAATCAATCAATCATCATCAATTCAATGACAGAGGAAAAATTTACCAGATAAATCGCAACATTGTATCGATTTTTCATTAATCGAAAAAAAACAATCGATTGATCGATAATCGCATTTTAATTTACAATACAATATCCCTAGGTTCTCTTTTAATATATTAGATTCAATTCTCGTCTCGATACCTGAAAATCGAAAACAAATGACAAAAAACCTTGCTCTTTTAATCATAAGACAGAAACCAAAAAAATTTTTTTTTTGAAAAAACCGGCCAAGTGCGCCTTTGTAAACATTCTATTTTTCAAAAAAAAAAAAAAAATTGTATTGTTTCTCACAAAACAAATTGAAAAAATGTCGAGGAACCATTTCAATGCGTTGTTGTGGAAAAATGCCCGAGTACTTATTTATGGATAGTTGTTTCTGGGAAATTGAAAAAAGTGCAGAAATAAGGAAGAGGGCCAAGTTCATGAAGTTGAACTTGTCATTTTGAAAAACCACAGAATTTTTCATAACATCTAGAAACAATTTCAGCTTTTTTCTACAGTTGGCTTATACTGTTGCAAATTTTATAAATTTGAACTCATCAATGCCAACTCAATATTGTCTATTCCTGTGAGTTACGGAGTGGGTACGACCAAGCATTTTAAGCTAGGAGAGCCAAATCAACACAATCAAGAAATGTTGACTGTATTTGAAAGCTTACGTTTGTTGCTCATTTGTTGCACAAAAAAAATTTTTTTTGCTCTTATAGTTTTTTTTTAATGGCTGTGCTAGCTTTTTAAAAGCTAGCACACCCAATATATAAATCATAATATCAATTGAATAGCAGAGGTGTACAAACTCTGAAAATTTATAAATATAAGCAACAAATGAGTCAAGTATGTACACCCCTAAAATTATTAAAATTTCGCCGTTCAATAATAACAAACAAACTATCGAGTAAGATCAGGTGTACAAACTTCAAAAATTCTTCAACAAAAGCTGTACAAACTTCGAAATGAGGTCTGCCCTGACGTAAGGACCCTTACGAAGGTTTCTACACCCCCTCGCAAGGATGGATTCCCTCGTTTTCCGGACGAATTTAATTGAAAATTTGTGTTCGAACACTGGCTTGATGACCAAGTAGCAGGGGTAGGTGTATAAACTTGCGAATGATGTCTGCCCTGAAGTGAGGGCCGTTACGAAGTTTGTACACCTTGCGGGAGCGAGAAACACACTCCTTTTACAAACTAGTCTAATTGAATATTTTCGTTTGAACACTGCCTTGTTCACTAAACAGTAGGGGTTACTGTACAAACTTCAAAATGACGTCCGCTCTGAAGGGAAGGCCCTTGTAAAATTTGTACACCCTTCCTGAGTGGACGAGTCACCATTTCCGTTAACGAGGCTAACCTGACATTTCTCGTGGAACACTGTTTTGTTCGCTAAGCGGAAAGGGCAGGTGTAAAAACCTTGAAATGAAGTTCGCGTTGAAGTAACGACCCTTGCGAAGTTTGTACACTTTCTCGTGAGGGAGGAATTGACTCCTTTTCCAGAAAAATCCAAATGAATATTTTTGTTGGAAAACTATCTTGTTCGCCAAACAACAAGGGTAGGTGTACAAACTTCGAAATGGGGTCTGCCGTGAAGTGCCGGCCCTTACGAAGTTTGTACACCTTCCGGGAGCGAGAAAGAGTGTACAAACTTTACAAAGGCTTTCCCTTCAGGGCGGACCTCATTTTGAAGTTTGTACAGTAACCCCTGTTGTTTAGTGAACAAGGCAGTGTTCAAAGGAAAATATTTAATTGGATTAGTTTGTAAAAGTAGTGTTTCTTGCTCTCTGGAGGTGTACAAACCTCGTAACGGCCCTCACGTCAGGGCAGACCTCATTTGCAAGTTTTTACACCAAACTCTGCTGCTTGGTAATCGAGCCAGTTTTCGAACACAAATTTCCAATTAGATTCGTGCGGAAAACGAGTGAGTCCATCCTTGCGAGGGGGTGTACAAACTTCGCAAGGATCCTTACGTCAGGGCAGACCTCATTTCGAAGTTTGTACAGCTTTTGTTGGATAATTTTTCAAGTTTGTACATCTGATCTTACTCGATAGTTTTTTTATTATTATTGAACTGCGAAATTTTTATAATTTTAGGGGTGTACATACTCGAGACTCATTTTTTGCTTATATTTATAGATTTTTAGAGTTTGTACACCTCCCCTATTCAATTGGTATTACGATTTATATATTGGCTGTGCTAGCTTTTAAAAAGCAAGCTATAACAGCAAAAAAATTTTTTTTTGCGCAACAAATGAGCATCAAACGTAAGCTTTTAAATGCAGTCAACTTTTTTTGATTGTGCTGATTTGGCTGTGCTAGCTTAAAATGCCTTGTACGACCATGAAAAGTGTGGTTATCAACACAAAGTCAATGAAAAAGAGTGTCAATACGAGTGTTTCTTTAAAAAAAAAAATTGTTCAGAAAATTCGGACCAACGTACTTAGCGCGGTTTTCTATCTTAATGCGGATCCTTATTTGGGAGTCTATTGTTTGAGATTTGAGATTCACTTTGGGACTCAGAAATTGCGTTGAAGCATACTACACCTTGCTAGGTGTTGTAACATGATTTTTCCATGGGGGAGGAAAAACCCGTTAACTCACCCTTTTCCCTAGATCCGATACTCAAAAAACTTATTGTTGGGCGCCAGCCGCCTTTTGCTCGGAGACGACAAACCGAATACAAACGAAGCGGAAGACTTTCGAGAGAACCTCAATTTTCCAAACCTTAAAGATAACCAAAAACGTACTTAATTGACAGAAAGGGACGGACAGGATCTGGGGAAGGTGTTGGATTCCCGCGCTGCTCAGGGGGTTGGTTGTGGAGAGAGGGGTAGGTCGAGATGGTAAACGGATGTTATCAGGCATAATTCTAAAATAAATACGCAAAACACTGAACTTAATGCTGAAATGTAGGGTGGTATATTACTCAAAAAAAAATGATACACAGGAAATGAATCTCAAAACTCAAATCCATGAACTCAATTAATCAGGAAAACTCAATAACTCAATTTATCCTGAGAGTGAGAGAGAAAATATTCTTATCTCAAAAAAAAAAAATAATCAATACATGTAACGCGAAATACGCAGAAAAAGACCCAAATTTTGTTCGATAAAAATAAAGGAAACTAATAAAAAAAAATCAAATCAATTGAAAGAAACGTGAGAGGAAACTAATTAAACCTCTAAAAGGAATCCGCCTCGAAATGACGACGCAAAGACAAAAAAATTAGAGAGAATAATCGTTACTAAAATCAACCCTAATTCGCTTCACAGAGCATCAAGGAATTCCCAAAAAGCCGCAGAAATAACTGCAAAAATCCTTACAAAATCTATGGCGAAAACGCAATTATCCTATCCTAAAATCTCTAATAATTCCTCTAAACATTAGTGGCTTCTCGTGAGCATAAAACATAAATACATGTGACTAATACGCCGGATGCGGCATTTGGGCATACCGATGCACGACCTTGAGTCTAAAACGCAGAAAACTGCACGAAGTTCTTCACTAAAAATTCCGAAACTCCTAAGATTCTCCATAATCTAATTAAATCCCCTAATTCACTAATTCAACGAGCGTTATTAACGCAAAAATCCTATCAACTGACCGAACATCGCGTGTTTCCTACTCCGATGTTACCTGCTCGACGGGCCACGCAAAACTCTCTCGCTAACACTTAGCACTGACTTGACAACCGCAAATTCTGATTCCCGAAATCCCAATTGCACGGAAATAGAAAGAGATGGCCGTATCGGACGGCAAGGACGCAAAATAACGCCATTGGCACGTGGCACCTTTTTGTCAAAAACCCGAAATTTTCCTAATTAACCGCGTGATTTAGGCTCTACCGCACAGAGCAATTAACCCGAAAACATTATAAAATCCTAATGCCCTTCTGAGATGAGGAACCATGAGAAATCATGCACAAATCCCGCCACTGAATATATGAGGCAAAAACTCACCGGCAACTGCACGACAAAATTACTCCTCCTCGGCGTCAATCCGCAAAAACCCTCCAAAACAACACTAAACCTCACTTTTGTCCTATTCTAACACTCCAAAAACCTTCCCGAACAGTTTATCTTCCTCCTTCAACACAAAAAAATTCTCCAAACTAACAATTTCCCGTGATAACACGATTTTTATTTCGCAATAATTGAGCACGTGTGGAACGGTAATCGATACTGGCGTCAATGGCCGGCGCGCGGACGGACGTGGTTGCAGCGCTCGAAGTGCCACCGACCACGTGCGTTCGTATTGCGCAATCCTAACGAGGCCGGTAACGGCAGAATTCTACTTTTACCCGGATAATTCAAAATAACGAAGTTTGATGACTTAAATGATTCTAATGACTTTAATGGGGTTTTACGAGCGGTTCTAGACTCGAAATAAATTCTAATAATTATAATATCCTCTCCGGGGTCGTATTCTCGGGATTTTTGGAATAAAGTGATTAATATCACAATAATTCTAAACTAACTTATTCCCTAAATTATCTAACCAACCCTAAATCGACCATGACAATCCAGAGGGGTTTCTAGGGTCGCTCTAGTCCCTCTGGCCTTTCACCCAAAACGGAAACGAAAACTCACTTCATCCCAAAAATCCCTAATTTGAGCGGCGATATTTCAATCGCACCTACACATTCCCCCGAAGACTCAAAACAAAGGGAAAATCCTCAAAAATAAACGCGCAGCTCGGTAATATCGGCCTATGACACGTAAACTTAATCAGCCCTATATAATTAAATTTATTTAACCCCATAATCAATGAAAACAATGAAATGAACGCGTTTCCGCAAACGAAACCTAAACTCAAAATTCCCCTATTAATCTAGATCATCAACTAACAACGTAATTGTCTTTTTAACGCGCTGACTACGCAATAATAAATTCAAAAAAATATAACAACAATAATCAAAATCCTAATTCTCCTCAAATAATAATTCCCACAATATACAAAAACTAAATCTCTAAAAATACGAATTTACTCAAAATTTTCGCGATGGGTCAATTTTCTGCGTACTCACGGTTTTTCTCGATGATGACTCCGCAATTTCCGGTGATGCAGAATGGGTTTCCCCAGAACCCATTACACCACCTTCCTATGACGGGTCCAGCTCGGTGTCTGCATGTTTTCCCCATGGCTTATGGTGGTGGTGGCCATGGGTTTAGGTCTTCCTTCCTTCCTTCGTGAGCGTTAGGCTATCGTACTGGATGTTGGGTGCCTCGCAATCGAACCCACGACCTGAAATAAAGAGTCTTACGCCCTAGAGCCGGGCAAATAAATGGAAACTGATCTCCGGAAAGTTAACTTTATTTACGCTTAGAGTATAAAGCACCAAAGCACAGCCAACGTTAGGTAAACTTAGTGATACGGCATCTTAATGCACTAACTTAATCGTTAAGTATAACTATAAACGTAACCAATACATATGGCACCATGGGCAGTCTTAGTTAAAGGCACAATGAGTTAAACTTAATTAATGGCACAATGAGGTAGATTCAGTCCAGGTACAGAAACGTCAGCGGCATAAATGGCACCAAGGCCTCTCAAATGCGTACAGTTATCACAATAGTTAATCACATTGTAGGCAGAACGGAAACGCACAAACTCACGTATGATTATCATACTAATTACTCACGTTGTAGGCTGAACGGAAACGCACAAATTTTAGTAACTCAAAAGAAATGTTAATCTCAATAAACCATATTATCGCCTGCAAGTGGCACAAGTAAAAAGCAACAACTCAACGAAAGACAGTTAATCGCCTGCAAGTGGCACAAAAATGAGAAAGAAAAAAAACTAGAAATCGTTAAACAAAAATAATTAATAAATCCACGATGAGTGGGGAAAAAAAAAATACACAACAAAAAAAAATATTTGAAACAAAAGAAAAATAAAAAGGCCTCCGAATGAGGGGCGGTCTTGATCGCATTCTAGTGTGTTGGCGTTTCCGCAGGCGTTTCCCACCTTCAGGGGTGATGGCGATGATCATCGCACTGACGACAGTCCTTAGGATTACCCAGGACTCCCAATAGCGCCCCTACTCGCAATGTTCTCACTCCGGCTTCCTCAAGCATAATCCTCAGAAGCTCCATTCACTTACGTCTCCCAGCCTTGGACTGCGAGGCTAGGAATCGGGTAACTGCAGCGGAATCAATGACACTCAGCTGCTCCAACCACTCGTCCGTGGTCAGGACCTGATCCGAGGTTACAGTGACGGGTGATCTCCCTTCCCTTCCTGCAATCCGTAGGGCTTCTGGGAAGGGGTGTACTGTCGGCGTAGGGTTGGCATTAGCTGCAGATTGGGGTGAAGGTGTCGGGGTGGCACTCGTGGCAGTGCAGGAGGAGGTTTTGGGGATGGCTCCAGTGGCACGTGGGAGTGAAGGCCACGACCCCTGGCTGGCAGAGCGACTATCCGCCCTTCTTGTTGGTGAACGTCTCTGTGGGGATCTTCCTCGATCCAGGGTGTCCCTGTTGCCGAATCTCTCCGTTGACCTCGTGTGGGACTCGCGGGTTGGCGAGCTTCGTCGGGCCTGCTTGGGTGAGGGTTCTCCTCGGGTGACGATGGGTGCAGCCTTGGTGTTGGCAGGGGGATACGTTATGGTGGGGACGCTTCTCTGAGCATGTGGAGGGCCCAATCGAGTCTGGATGGATGTGGGCTGGTGTTGTCGAGGAGTTCTAGGGGTAGTACCACGGTCGTTTGACCCTCTGGGGTGGGGCCGGAAGAGTAGGTCTCGTGCCTGGCGGTGCCTCTCATCCGTCTTTGAGCAATCGAAGAGGTCTCCAACCCAAGATCCACATACGATGCAGAACTTCCTAGAGGTGGTATCGGGGCACTCGGGGTATCCGTGGCCATACCCATGGCACTTGTGGCATCGAACGCCACGACTTCCTCTCCTAACTCCGGGGTGTTGTCCGACTCTCTCCTGGTTCCCACGATTCAGGAGGGGACGAAGCTCTACTTGGGGACTGGAGTCAGCATGCTCCCTCTTTGAGGCTGAAGGGTTGTAGCTCGGGGTGCTCTCTCTTCCTGATCTCTGCCTTACTTCGTGAACCTCGTCCAATGGATCGTCATCGGTGACGTGTAGCTCCAAAACGTCAGTTGTCTCCTCCAAGAAATTCAGGGGAGATAGGTTCTTGTTTTTCGGTGGACTTTTGGCATGAGCAGTTGTAACGGGGACAGGGATCGGGGTTTGGGGTTTGGGTGGAGTCTGGGGAACAAGGAAAGAGACTTTGGAATCAACAGCTCCTGGGGACGGAATGGTAGGTGTCCTAGGAGTGTGTGGTGGGGTTGGGATGGCTGATACGGCATGGGTTACTTCAGGCTTGGGTGAAGTGGCAGTGTTTGTAGAGATGGTGACCATTGGGTCGGCGAGCACTAGTTTCGCAATTTGCTCTCCAACCTGGCGGGTGTCTCTGTTGGTGAGGGATGGGTCGTCCAACTCGATCGCCTGTAGGGTAGGGAAAGGAGGCATCTTTCGAGGGGGGTCGCTCGTCGGCTGATTCAGCAAGGAGGTGGCAAACGTATGGAAAGCCCTCATGAATTCAGGGTAGATGGTGGCGATGGCCCAAAGCTCCTTACCATACGCTGTCATGGGGGTCCAAAGGATCTTATCCGAGGCTGTGATGTCAATGGGGGGAGGTTTTCGCCACTGAACCTCCTGTTTGTTGGTCTTCACAGGTGGGGCCTCCATGATGATCTCGATTGAGTCGTCAGCTGGCGGGTGGTTCTGGGTTTCTTCAGGGTTTCCCGTTCCCTTAACCTCGGTTTCGGTGAAAGCAGTACCCCCTCCTGTCTCTTCGGCTTCCTTGGAAGCAATTTGCTCTCCGGCTTCAAGGGGAGCAGTAATCTCCGCCTCAGTCTCGGCTTCCGGGGAAGCAATTGGCTCTCCGGCTCCAAGGGGAGCAGTAGCGTCTCCTCCGGCTTCGGCTTCAGTGGAAGCAGTTTCTCCTCCGGCTTCAACTTCAGCGGAAGCAATTTCTTCCCCCTCTATGTCGTCGTCGATGCGAGCGCTACCTTCCTCTTCCATGGCGTCTTCAAGAGGAGCACTACTTTGAAGCGCATTGTAGGCTTCAACGAGAACATTAGAGTTACCCATCTCCATAGGGATTGGGGTCGTGAGAGGGGCAGTGGCAACCTGCACGATGTTGGCTTTCACCGGCGTCTCTATCGCCTGGGCGACTTCCATCTCGCCAGGGGCATTGGCTCTTAGGGGAGCAAAGGCTTCGGGGCGAGCATCATTGGCCGGGTTCATCTCGACCTCCATGGGGACGTTATCGTTGGCCTCGTCAGGGGCATCTCCAGCGGGCATCTCCTCAATTGGGTCGATCGTGGGCTCGGCCACAGGTTCAGCTCCCTTCTCCTCCTTCTGCTTCTCTTCTTCCATTTTTACCTGTAACGGGAAATGCGCACGGAGAGTTCCGCTCAAGTGAGCAACGTGAATTTTCAAGCAAGGCTATTTTAGCAGGCACAAAGCAAACATGCAACATAATTCCTCATCTCAGGTATTAGTTCATAAAATCTAGAAAATGAGGCTCAAAGATCCAAAGGCGGTAGATACGGCTTTAGATCCTGAACAGATACTTCTCCCTGATTTTTCCCTGAAAAATCGACCAGTTGGTAACGTGTTTTGGATAACTTCTTAAAAATCACGTATGGGCCTTCAAACGGAGGCACGAGAGCAGCTGAAAAGCGCTTAGCAGCATTGGAGAGAGGGTGAGAACGGCGTACGACGAGATCTCCCTCGAAAAACTCGTGATCTCGACGGCGCAGATTATAATAGTGGGTTTGTCGAGCATGTGCTTCCTTCAACGTATGATTGAGGGTCTTACGGAGAATCTCCAGCCGTCTCATACGATCTAGCCACTCCTCTGGAGGTCTAGTTTCGATCTCGACATCCCCCTCTATCTCCCGACGAAGGGAAATAGCAGACAAAGGTTCTCGGCCAAAATTGGCAAACGCAGGTGTAATCTGCAAGGCACTATGGAGGGCGGTGTTATACGCAAAACGGAATTCGTGCAAATGTAAATCCCAGTTACGATGATCGTGATCGATAAAGGCTCTTAGCATCATTTTAAGTACGCGATTTACCCGTTCAACGGGATTCGCCTGGGGGTGATACGGAGGCGACGTTTGGTGTCGCATACCTGTTAACGCAGCTAAGGCACGGACATCTTTATTGATAAACTCAGTACCATTATCACTGAACAGTACTCGGGGAGTGCCCCAACGGGAGATGATGATATTCTCGATGTGTGTACTTATAGCTTTCCCAGTGGCTTTCCTCAACGGGATCACCTCTATCCACTTGGTGAATAGATCCTGAAGAACTAGGATATAGCAATGGCCAGATTTGCTGGCAGTGATAGGGCCCATGATATCCATGGCAACTGTCGTCCAGGGCTCTTCAACAACTCGATGTCCCATGTGGCCTCTTGGAGGGGCATTTTCTACTTTGCACATCTGGCACGTTACGCAGTGGTTTATGAAGCGTACCACATCACGCAACATACTCGGCCAGTAATACGACTGGATTAATCGTTGATAAGTTTTATCAACGCCGAGGTGGCCAGCTTGAGGTAGCTCGTGGCATTGAGCAATGGCTTGATGACGAAGTTCTCTCGGGAGAACTAGCTTCCAAGCATCGAGGTCCTCCATTTCAACTGAGATAAACTCAGAAGGACGGTGAGTATATAATTGTCCCCTGATGATTTGCCAATCGGGGAAAAATTCAGGTACACGTTTGACGTGGCGGTATTTGGTGTTATACCACTTATCGTCACTCTCGTGAATCTGCGCGATTGTCTCGCAGTCTGCACTTTCGCTCTCTGGGGCACGAGATAACGCATCTGGCACATGATGCAAAGCACCTTTGCGGTGTACGATTTTAAAATCATACTCCATCATACTGAGCGCCCATCGCGCAAGTCGGCCTGTAGGATTTTTCAGATTATGTAACCAACGGAGGCTACTGTGATCTGTTATCACTGTAAACGCATATCCCTCGAGATAGCAACGAAACTTCTGAATAGACCACAGGACTGCCAGGCATTCCAATTCCGTCACGGTATATTTCTTCTCGGCGGCCGTTAACGCGCGGCTCGCATACGCAATCACCTGTTCTTCGCCATCGATCACCTGGGTGAGCACGGCACCCAATCCAACAGTACTGGCATCGGTCTGCAGAGTAAAGGGAAGCTCGAAATTCGGGCACGCCAGTGTCGGTGAAGACGTTAGGCACTTTTTCAAGGCTGTAAAAGCATGATGTTGTTCGTCAGTCCACAGCCAGGGTTGCTGTTTGCGGGTGAGACGAGTGAGAGGTTCAGCGATAGTCGCAAATTGTGGGATGAACCGACGGTACCAGGACGCCATCCCTAAAAATCGGCGTAATTGTTTGATATTCTTGGGAGCAGGGTAATTAAGAACAGGCTCAATCTTCTCGGGGTCCACTTGTAACCCAGCACTATTAACTAGAAATCCGAGGTACTGGACCTGCGAGCAACAAAAGTGACTTTTCTCGCGGTTGATGGTGAGTCCTGCGGTTCCCACTTTCTCTAAGACCTCTTTAAGGTATTTTAAATGCTCATCAAAGGTACGTGAGACAATGATAATGTCGTCAAGATAGACGAAGACGTTAGGATAGAATTCTTGACCAAGAAGACGATCAAGAAGGCGCTGAAAGGTAGCTGGCGCATTGGTTAGGCCATATGGCATACGTTGGAAGTGGAATAATCCACGTCCAGGGCAGATAAATGCAGTAATTTCTTGAGATTCCTTATCAAGAGGAATTTGAAAATACGCTTGACTCAAATCGAGTGTCGTGATGTAATGTGCATGGCGTAATTCATCCAATATCCCAGTCATGTTTGGGATTGGATACGCATCTTTCTTAGTAACGGCATTGACTCGGCGGAAATCAATGCAAAATCGATACTTCCCATTCGGTTTACGAACCATAACGATTGGGCTGGACCAATTGCTTTTGGACCGCACGATGATGTCGTACGCCAGCATCGCGTCGACTTCTGCCCACATGATCTCGCGAATTGCGGGACTCACTGGGTAGGGTCTTTGCTTAATAGGGGGACTATCCCCCACGTCAATACTATGAGACGTAAGTGAAGTAACTCCCGGTTTATCGGAAGCTTTCGGAAGATATAACTCCAGAAATTCTTCTAGCTTTTGTTCCTGCGTTTTCTCCAGGGTACGCAACCCATTACAAACAACAATACTAACTGCTGATTCCGACGGAATAAATTCGTGACGCTCATCGGGAGTTTCCCGATAATACCACGACTGATCATAAAAATCAATTACCATTCGGGCGCCTACGAGGAAGTCCATCCCGAGAAGGAAATCTTCAGATAAAGTGGGCATCAACAATACCTCAAGACGCGTGGTTCGACCAGCAAGCTCAGCATAACATGTCGACATGTGTCGAATACGCTCGATCTGACTACCGGCAAGAATAACACGCTTCTCAGGCACTTCATAAGACGCGATTCGCGCTTTTTCAAAAAGCTTTAATCCAGCTGTACCAGCAAAGCTACCAGTAGCACCAGAGTCAATCAAGGCTCTTACGCGATATCCTCCGATAACAATATCAACGTGAAAGGCAAGCGGTCTACGCCCCGCAGAAGCATTTAAAACGAGGGTTTCTCCTGGTGGAGGTTCAGGAACCATTAATTGATGGGGATCAAACTCTACTCGAGAGAGATCAATCGGCGGATACGCAATGTTATTATTTTTAGATAATCCCGGGGAAGAAGACAGGTTTCCAGGAGACGTGCTTACCGGGTTGGGCCGTCTCGACGTTCGTTTCCCCGACTACAATTAGGGCAAGTATTAACCGTGTAACCCGAGTTACGACAGCGATAACAGAATAATCTTCGGGGTTGAGGACATTCTCGATGGCGATGTCCTTTCTCGCTGCAATTCCAGCATTCCAGTTCGAAGGCAGGCTGTCTAGCAGGGGTTGCGAGAGGCGCGGCTGGAGGCACAATAGGTGCATTGGCAGCAAGTCCTGCAGGTGGTGTTGGAGCTCTTGGGGGAGCCCGTGGCTCATGATTCTGAGGTGGCACTACGGCACGATCACGAGAGCGTGAAGGTCTAGGCTTGAAAGCACCCTGCCAAGCAAGTGGAGCGGCAGGATTAGGGGCAGTAACTCGAGGTGGAACTGCAGGATTTCGAGGTCTGTAGGGTGGCCTGGGGGCAGCGGCAGCTGCATCTAAACTAAGCTCATCAAAGTGTCCTTCAAGTTCTTCATCGACGGGTAGAGCTCTAGTTCCGTCCTCATCTTCGAATTGAACAGCTCTCGCTGTAGGTCGGTTGACAGAACCTCTGAATGGTGAACGCACTGAGGCACGAGGGGAACGATAGGCCAAACTTGGGCATACTGACTCTTCGGGTCTGGGAGGTGGTCGACGATCTACACTACCGTGATAGATCCTCTCAATTCTCTGAACTCCCATCTCCAATTCATCCATAGTTAACCCTTCCCTCATCTGGAAGTTAATACGGTACGTGGGTAGCATGTTTCGATGAGTTAATTTCACCTGTTCCCAATCGCTCAAGGCAGGTCGTAGGCGAGCGAAATATCCTCGCATACACGCAAAATAATTTCTTGCAGACTCATTATCAGCTTGAGTACGTCGACTGACCTCATCCCGTAATGCCATTTGGTAATCGGGGTTAGCGAAATGGCTTCTGAAAGCATCACGAGTACGCTCCCAGGTGGTGAGCTCGTGGGAGTGTCCACGATACCAGATGAGAGCTGCACCGTCCAGTACGAATGGAATTGCGCTCAACAGATCGGCTTCCCGTATGTTCAGGAAAGCAAGTCCTTCATCCACACGAGAAAGGAATAACTCGACATCCTCGTGAGCATGACCGGAAAATTTTAGGCTCCAACGCCTCATGGTGTTCAATAAGGCAACAGCAGATATCGGGCGATTTGGATCCCAACGGTCGGATAATCCCTCATCATCCGAAAATACGATATCGGGGTCGACATAAATTCGTCGACGGGGTGGATCCTCACGAGGGGGTTGTCCACTGGCCCCAGGAGCATTTTGGGGTGGATATTGGGCCGTTGCTTCGGCAAATCCGCTCTGGTGAGCATGTTGGTGATCAGAGGTTTGAGCGCCTTGATGCGCATTGGAAAAGGCACCCGAGGGCGCAGCAGGAGGGGCTGCATGAGTGGCCTCTGAAAATGCAAAGCTTTGAGTATTCTGAGATGCAAATTGGGGGGCATGATGCTGAGCACCCTGAGGCGCAAACTGAGAGGAATGGGGTTGGGCACCTGAAGGTGCAAATTGAGACGCGTTCTGAAACGCAAGGGATGGAGGTCGCCTAGATGTTGGAGGCAGATTATTGGGGTGGTGGGATTGAGTGTACCCACCACTGGTGTGAAACTGCCCAGAAGCTTCCATCGAGGTACCAGGCTGAGTTGCCTGAGACGTGGCGGGGTGTGTACCGTTGTCCATTGTGGGAGGAATGACATTCCTCGTTACTCGAGCTCTAAGGGAAGCGGCTTCGGAAGCAATGCTGCTGGCGTCGGAATCGTCCTCTCTTGGTGTCTTCCTGGGTCTTCCCCGACCTCGTTTAGGCACTTCTGGCACTAGAACGTCCTGTAGATCCCCAGGTAGGGAACGAGTAACGTGTGCAGGGCGTTGGTGAATACCTAACCCACTTGGCACTTGTAATCTGGTGGGCCCGCCAGTGGCAAAAGATGTATTGGCATCAGCAGGAGTCACCCGAATGTTGGGTGGATTTCCACCCGTGGCTCCCACAGCATTATCAATTATCGCCTCTGGATCAGGCACTGGATTCACTTCGATAATTTCGAGTGCATCATTAGGGTCCCTGGGGTCAGCCATCGAGACTAATGGTTAACTGACTCCTCAAGAAGTATCCTTGGTAATGAGAATTCGACGGCTTTCCCGTAATGTCCCAGTTTCTAGGGAAAATTCGAATAATTACGCCGTAAGGCACTGGTAAAGCAACGAATTGCACGAAATTGGCGTGAATACTGCGCAAGATTGGAATCGAGGCAATTAATGCAAAAAAAACAAGGAGATTATTATTGGCTCGAAAGCAATGAGGAAAAGTGAATCTTTCGTTGAAGAAGCGGTATTTCCTTCCAGTAATTGAACGATTTCGACGGTCGTATAATTTTGAAAAACTAAACCGAAGGATCGGTACAAGTGAAAAACCAAAGTGACTATCCACTGTGGAAGTCCAATTGGAAGTGTCGTTCTGCCGCACGGTCTCGCTGCTCTAAGGCACAGGTTGTAAGAGGGGTTATCCCTACTCTCACACTTACGTACTGGATGGCCAATCCCGAGACGGCACGTATAAAGTGTCCACTGAATAGTGGGGCAACTTCCCCTTCACTTCTAGTAGTGACTCATCGCACTAAGGCACTTAAATTTTGGATTTTATTCGAGGATTTACCTCAATTTATTTTATCCTTATTGTGTTCGTCGGTTTGATTGACATAAAATCACAAGATAAATAGAAAGAATTCCGATGAGGTAACGGCGTCTGAGGCGCAAACAACAAAAAAATCTCCCCTACTGAGGAATTTCGAAGGGAACAAAAGGTGTTTACTACTATTCGGTAGTCGATGACATCACCCAAGAATTTTACCGGAGAGAACTGGGGATTAACTCCGACTCAATTCTTGGAGACAACAAAACTTCGAAAATATCAAAACGACAGATTTTAAGCGATTATCGTCAACGCAAATTCCCAAACCATGATATAATCCTAAACGGCGTTGTAAACGCAAAATTAATGAAATGCTCTCACTCTCAGAAAATCCTAACAACTAAAAAATTATAATTTTCCTATGCCCAATAAATCCGGGCCCCACGTTGGGCGCCACNTATCTTAATGCGGATCCTTATTTGGGAGTCTATTGTTTGAGATTTGAGATTCACTTTGGGACTCAGAAATTGCGTTGAAGCATACTACACCTTGCTAGGTGTNAAAAAAAAAAATTGTTCAGAAAATTCGGACCAACGTACTTAGCGCGGTTTTCTATCTTAATGCGGATCCTTATTTGGGAGTCTATTGTTTGAGATTTGAGA
>NW_021681023.1:0-347 GCF_001412515.2 Diachasma alloeum
ACTTTCAATTCTATACCAAATGTTGATACAAGCAATAACAAATTACATACAGGGAATACAGTTATTACTATCCCCACGGGGAGTTATGAAATCGGTGATATTGCGAAATTTATGATAAAAAGTGTGGAAAAAAGTGATATTACTATAAATGTCAAAAGCAATAATAATACTTTACGAAGTGAAATAATTTGTAATAAGAATTTGGACTTGCGACCTAGTGATTCGATAGGTCGACTTCTCGGCTTCACTCCTAGAATTTTGAAAGCTAATAAAACTCATGAATCTGATCAACCTGTAGCCATTCTTAAAGTGAATGCCATACGAGTCGAATGTAATATCACTACAGG
>NW_021681023.1:357-1757 GCF_001412515.2 Diachasma alloeum
CCACTTTACCAAGCAAAAGTCATTTACATATCACTGGTAAATTGCTGAAAGCTGATAACACTAAAGCGACTTTGACGACTCTCGTAAATAATGCCATATGTCATCTATTTCAAGAGATCCGCTATGAAATTAACGCTATTGAAATTGATAAAGTCAAGAATGTGGGCATCACTACACTCATGAAAAATCTTATCTCATTGACACCGAATCAAAACAATTCTATGGAAAATGCTGGATGGTTAGGTGTGCAAGAGGAATTGAGTTTAGTTGATGATGGAGGTCGCTTCGATGTATCTGTCCCACTGAGTATGCTATTGGGGTTTGCTGAAGATTATCGGAAGATTATGATTAATGTCAAACATGAGCTTGTTTTGATCAGAGCTCATAGAGATAATAATGCGATAGTTCAATTAGACAAAGAAGATGTAAAAGTCACCTTGAGTAAAATCGAGTGGTTAATCCCATATGTAACATTATCGGATACTAAAAAAATTCAATTGCTTAATTTTATCCCAAAAGATCCGCCAATATCGATGAGCTTCAGATCATGGGAGTTGTATGAGTATCCAATGCTCCCCCAGACGACAAAACATGTGTGGACGGTGAAAACCGCAACCCAGCTCGAAAAGCCTCGCTATGTCATTCTAGGATTTCAAATAGCGCGAAAAAATAGTGATAAGAAAAATGCTAGTAATTTTGATCATTGTAATATAGCAGATGTTAAATTATTCTTAAACTCTCAATGTTATCCGTATGGTAATTTAGATATAGATATGGGTAAGAATCAGTATTCTATACTTTATGACATGTATTCAAATTTTCAATCGTCATATTATGATCAACAAGTGAACAACCCTTTATTGAGTAAAACACTATTTTCAAAAATTACACCGCTAGTGGTAAGTGATTGTTCTAAACAAAATGAATCTTTGAAATTTGGTCCAGTAGATGTTCGTCTAGAATTTGAAACAAGATTAAGTATTCCCAAGGATACGGCCGCTTACTGTCTCATTTTGCATGATAGAGTAGTAAATTATCACCCTATAAGTGGTGGGGTGAGAAAAATAGTTTAAAATTGGAGGGGATGGATGTATAAATTAAAATGTNATTCTCGTGGATGTGCAAGGTTGTCAAACGCTCTTCAATGAGTTTATTGTAAAAGAATTCGCATACGCAATATTGGATCCGGGAGTCAAATGCTCAGCAGCGTGGTTTTTCCGCCCTCCTTATGCATTCTCCCCCCCTCTACTGGGTTCCCACTTTGTCGTAGTGAGGGGGCTCGGTCGCGGGCGGTGGAGGTCTTAAGGACTACCGCTGCCCGCGGTCGCTAAGAGGAGTCCACCCAATCCATGTGTGTGAGCGGCGTAAGGCATGGCCTCGGCCATACCGTGCCTAAGGAT
>NW_021681023.1:4043-4944 GCF_001412515.2 Diachasma alloeum
GCCAGGCTTTCCTGAAACCAGAGGACTTACAACAAGCGGCTGTCACCAGCCTTATTAGCCTAGTGAGAAACACAGGGCTGGGGCTGTGTGACTGACTGAAACTAAGGCGGAAGTTACAAAAGATCGTATGATTTAGGTGACTCTGGGCGCTTTAAGTGACCAGCCGCACTTTTTCTATTCTTCTATGCATTCTCCAGTTTACCGGCGAAGTATAGAGGTGTGAATGATCCTTAAGAGCCTTAGTACATTTGTGACCCTCGTGGCCCTCATAATTCTTAGCCCCTCTATGACCCCTATGACCCTTAGGGCCCCTATGATTCTTGAGACCCTCCAGGGATGGGGTCGTCCTCTGAAGCCCTGAAGCCCCCGCTGGCTTCGCTCGTTCCCGGCTCCCGGTGTGACCGAATGGGTGTGACCGGGAGCGTTTTTCCGATAGCTCTATAAATACTTTACCATAAGAGGCCACATACGTATAATTCCCCCCATATATGGGCACCCCCCCATAAATGGGCACCACCATATGTAGGCACCCCCCTATGTGGGCAACCCCATATGTATAGGTACCCCCCACATATGGGCACCCCCCTCCCTATATGAGCACCCCCTACATATGGGCACCCCCATATATGGGCCGGATCAAGCGTCGCCTGAATTTTGAGCGTCCCCTGAATTTTTGGGCTTATTTTTTTATTATATAGAGAGATTATCAGTTAGCTACACTGTTGATGATACTTAAATATCAACATTTCATTTGATTTCCTTTCCTCCATTGTCTATTCAGGTTTAAAAGTAATAAATTGAATGATTATGAAATTCTAATTGAGAAAGAAAAAAAACTTCAAGGAATTTCGAATAATGTGCCCATTGAGCATTTTTTTCAATTGAAAATTTGTAGTGAATC
>NW_021681023.1:5100-39287 GCF_001412515.2 Diachasma alloeum
AACCACTGTGCTCATTGAGTCAGTGTGACCAATAAACACAGTGGAATCCCTGCATTATCGGCCGGCTGCACGACTGAGGTTTTCCATGGTTTCCCTGGCAGTCCAATCTCGAATGGGGTGCAGTTGGGGATAAAGTAAGTCGGCCCACGGTAACGCAGATAGGGAAGGGAACAAAATGTAAAAACCCGAGAGGGTATACATATGAAACCAAAAATAAAAAAATTGTAGTGAATCGGCAAACTAGGATAATTACTACGCATCTAGGGTCCGTTGTCGGTGGATATCTCGTAAGTGGGGATAGTTAAGAAAAATTCCATGGAATTTTTTTTGTAGAGCGAAATGTGAGCTAAAAAAAATCATATGAAAATTTTGCTATTTCTCCACATGTAGAAGATATTCACCACAGTGAAAACACCTCGGTAATTTACAAAAAAAAAATTTATTCAGACGGGCATGAAGCCTCATATCACGGACTAGATAACGAAAAAAAAGTTCGTCAGTCGGTGGCAGACAACTTTTCTGGCGATTTTGTTGTGATCTTTGACTTTGCTTCGGACTGCAAACACACAAACGCCAGAAAAGCTTTTCATGGCCTCAATGACAGAATCTACTATATAAATATTATAAAAAATACTTACATCCTATGACCATCAATACTCTCCCCCGATGGGGAGGGCCTTATGGATGACTGCATTTTATGTCAGCTCTTGGAGCCATGGGCATTCCCAAAACTCTTCGTTTCCCTCTGAAGCTCCTGAGAGGCGGAGTTCAATCTCGGCATTCTCTCAGGTGATTTTTGTGTGAAAACTTGGACCCCCGAACTATTGGCTACAAAAACTTCAATTCTCAGTGAACCTCGAGTGTTTTCAGCTAATTCGACTTTANTCAATTCTCAGTGAACCTCGAGTATTTTCAGCTAATTCGACTTTAGAGATTTTTCTTAATATACTGGACTTCGGGCTGAAAAAAATTAGAAAAAAATTAGGATCATATCTTGTTCACAAAAACATTTCCAAACCGGATGATAGATTCCTTTCGTCAAAATATATGAAAGACACAGCTTTAAAAAAAAATTCATGAAGTGACATTTTTTGTAGAGAATTTCACGTCTTTGAAAAATGTTTTTTAACATTTTCCTTTAAAACCAACAGTTTTAGAAAACTATTCACAATGATCGAATAGCTCATTACTTTTCCAAACTTTTTTGAAGGTTTGAATAATTTTTTTCATCTCATAAAAACTAACAGGATGAATTAATTTCCTAACAACATTGTCAGGAGTCTTGATCAGAAGATCCGGAGTACACCCATAATTTTGGAGTCTCTCCATAGCTGCGTATATCACCTAATCCTTTGTTTGACTGATCAACACAAGATCTAGCAGCAACTGGAATCGAAAATCTGAAAGACTCGCTTTTTCGTCCGAGCACTTTTGTGGCAGCCCATTTCGTCCACTGGAGAGCTCGAACGTCTCCTGCCAGTTATCTGTTATCTGTCTCTTCATTTTTCGGAGATTTCGCCAGCTTTTTTAGTTCTGATTTTAGGGAATTGGGAGGATTTTTTTAGTATTTCATCTCCATGGATTTTCCTTTTCTGGGGACTTTGGGCTTCTGATGCTTAGAGATTTCAGCAACGAAAGATCCGACACTGTCTGCCTCTCTATAAATCCTTTCATGTTTTATCAGGGGTCCAGTGATTTTCTTTTTAAATGTCGTCAATTTTTCATTCAACCACTTACTCATAATTTTCAGGAGATTGTTTAAAGGTACGTGACAGGGGAACATTCAGGTTCGCGAGAGGGACATAACCTCACTTTTTTTATGTGTAAATGGGGTAAGTGATGGGAAGGGGAAGACTCGGTCACGTGACTCCTGAACAATAATAACTTCATTCCTTCTTTATTAATTTTCGATGCAATATTACATTTACAAATGAAAAAAACATTCTCACTATTATTGTCAAATTGTTCTACATCGATTAAAGTGAAATTTTATTAATTTCGGTCAATGTTTGCCAAGTATACGGTGCAACAGTTTTTTATTAATTACTGAATAACCATTTGTATCCAAATTATGAAAAAGCGTTTCTAAATTTTTCCAAATCATTTCCTAATTATTCCATTGATTATTTTTGAAAAATATGTAATTTATTCGCCAAGTATACGGTGCAACAGTTTTTTATTAATTACTGAATAACCATTTGTATCCAAATTATGAAAAAGCGTTTCTAAATTTTTCCAAATCATTTCCTAATTATTCCATTGATTATTTTTGAAAAATATGTAATTTATTCGCCAAGTATACGGTGCAACAGTTTTTTATTAATTACTGAATAACCATTTGTATCCAAATTATGAAAAAGCGTTTCTAAATTTTTCCAAATCATTTCCTAATTATTCCATTGATTATTTTTGAAAAATATGTAATTTATTCGCCAAGTATACGGTGGTGTGAATTGCCAGGTTGCTTAGAGTTTTGAAAAATTAGGACAATTAGTTAGGAGTATCGGTCTTTTAACCCCGTGAATCCAGGAGAACTGACCCGTAGGAGGCGCCAAAAACCCTTAGTAATTTTCTGAACATCCACCAGTTCGGTCCGGAATAACCACCATTTTAGTTATAAAGTTATACATAGAAAAATTAGAGTTGAGTATTTTTCGCGTTTGAATTCCCCGCAATCATTCGGTAGCGCCATCGAAGCCAACGCTTGATGTGCCAAAATCTCCGCCAATCAGAGCCCGCCTCTGTTGGCCGGAATTCGCGCTGCGGTTAGTGCCCGTGACACTGACCCAGGGCAGTTAGTTCCGCGTTGACCGTCATTAACCATTAGTCACGTGCGAATATGTGAGTGTGTCCACGTAACGTAATTGTGCCACGTGGATTATTGTGTCTTTTGGAAAAGTCGTAAGGATCCAGGATGGTCCGAAAAGGGAAGAGGACCACTAAACATAGGAAAATCGGGAGTTTTTACGGTGGAAATTGAATTTTGTCCGAGCCATTGATAATGGCGTTGGTGTTACCCCCTCGTGGCGGTATCCCTCGCGTGGCCCTCAGTCACGTACAGTGGTTGTTCACCCCCTTTTAGCTGTATTTGTTGGTTCGAATTGGGCATTAGCCCTCATCACGGATATTTATCCACGGGTCCCTCTGATTTTTGGATCGGATATTCCACCCAAATCGGGTCGGTTCCAAGTTCCCCTCCCCTTCCGGTTTATCCCAATCATCTTTTGAGATGATTTGCGCGTTCAGCGAGTGTATCTGTTCGGTAGTGAAATTCCTGCGTCTTTTCCCAGTCGAAATCGGACGATTTTCGATGTGGGCTATTTCCTTCTCCCTCGCTCCTATGGCGAGGAGTATCCCTATTTCTCCTACGTATAAATTGCGTAGAGTTTTTTCCCTCGCGGTACCCCCCTAACGCGCCTACAACTGATGGCTATCGCTTTCCGTAAGCGTTCCCCCGTGTAAATTTCCCTCCGGATATAACTCAATCCGGAGTTGCTCCCAATGATCCCAAAATTATGATTTTGGTTTCATGGGCTTCTCTAGACTTTCCCGAGCAAGTGGGCTCTGGGTTTTTTTCAGATTTTACTCTGCCGATTTTCCGCCACGGCGAGTTTAGTTTTAGTGAATTTTTATTTTCTTCCGCCCTACGTTATACGTATATGGGTGGGTTTGTTTCCTCGCCCTCTCACTCTCACGGGGATTCGTATATCTTTTCCCCCAGTTCTCGGAATTCTTGAGTATTTCGGGATTAGTGAATATCTTTATATTATCATTGAGGAATTGTTGACCTCACTTTGAAACCGAATCAATCAATAATGTATTATTGTCAGAACCAAATCTTTCGAGTCAATTTATTATTTTGCGTTCGTTAGAAAAATACTGGTTATTATTATCAATCTTTTCTTTTTTTTTTGGTAAGCCTACTGTATGCAAATGTAAATTGTTAATTTTGACAAATCTCAATAGTGAAACACGTAAGGACGATGTCGATTTCTCCTCTTTATTGTAGTTTTGACCACCCAATACCCATCTGCAGCTGAAATCCACCCCTCTCTCCACAACCTAGCACAGTGAGCGAACCAAGGACCGTTACCTTTCCCCAGAAATCTAGTTTTCTCCCCTTTTGAGTAAATTTTTGAGATTTTGGGATTAGTTAGAATTAATTTTGTAGATTCCTCCGGTTCGGTAATTCCGGTTTGGTAATTCATTTTTGAGTTTAACTAGATGAAGGGGAAGAAGGGCGAAGGTAATAGGCATTTTTAACCTATACGAAAATGTCACGTTACACCAGATATCAAGGCTCTTCATGTCGATCGCTGTGACTGTCGCCCAGAGCATGTTTCAGTTCTATCACATGTATTTCTACGCAATTCATGATTTTGTTTCCTTCTCATCAGCAGACCACGAGTGAGAAAATATGTATTAAGAAAATATTAATCAAACAAAATTATTCTATAATTAATTCTAAATTAAAACATAAGATAATGTTATTTCAATTGATTCTTACAAAAGCAATAAAGATATTTATTGGTTTTCTCCTTTTATTATTATGAACATCGAAATTTTACGAGAAAAACACAAAAGAACGGTAAAAACGATTGGTTACGCGAATGTTTAACACCATTATTCTTGGTCGCGCTGTTTCTCTCATTTCTTCTCGTCTTTCGCAGCAGCCTTCTCCTCGAAATGGTATTGCACAAGCCTGAATTTCTCCAAAGCCACGGGATCAGCTGTGAATCTCTCAAAATTATGAACCAACGAACGCTTGAAGTGCGTGACCAATGATTCTGGGGTTCTGAATGTAGTCAGTGTCCCTGAATTTGACAAGCCAATCCAGTTAGCCTGCACCAGGGCTCGTTTGATTCGATTATTGTTGATGAAGTAAGTAATCATAATTTTGTCATCTTCGTAATCATAATGTGTCCTGGGGCGCTTAGGAGCTGGCTCATAGTTCTCACTGGAACTTGAATCTGCCTTGATAGTCCAAACGGATTCAGCTATCTGGACTCCAGTTTCTAGAGGTGGTGAACCTTCTGAGGATAGAGGCGATGGAGGTTCCTTTATGACCGAAGCGCCCTTGCACAAGAGAGAATCACTCGTCGGTGATGATTCGCCGAAATCCTGATCACTGTCACTCTCTTTCTCTGTGTTATTTCCTTCTGTGAAAACTCAAAAAAAGTTTCATCTGAGTCGGGTTGATCGGGAGAATTGTCATCCATCTCTTCTTATCTGGGATTGGATGTCCTCTAAAAATAATTAATGAACAACAAGTAATTTCGGATTTATTGTAATGAGAAGCAATCAATAATCACCGGTTTTGAATGAATGTCCTTTTATGATGATTATTCTGATGATTGAAACTGATGATTACATTTGTTTAGTTATTGACGACGTAAAAGACTGACGAGATGTGGCTGTTTGGATAAAAACCGTTGGATAGATTCGTACACCATGAAAAAATGCTGCTAAAATCTACCTTATCATCTACCAATTGATAAATTCCTGTTAATCGCTGTTACCTATCAGCTACTTAACATCCGAATTGACAATTCCCACTCCTCCTCCTGAAATTGAATATGCGCATGCGCAGATGCTGGTAGCGACACGATTTCAAATACCAGGAACTAAATATCTGAAAGCTTGAGAACGTGGAGAGACGAATGTCCCTGGTGAGGTCATTTATGGCGATAAACGCAACCAAAAAAATTAAGAAAACCTAACTCTCCAAAACGTATCAAAACTCGAATTTTCCAACAGAACAAAAATTCTAACAAAAAAATTTGACTCGAAATCGAAAATATCTGAATGACTTGACTGGGTCATTTTCTCTGCGTACTTACAAATAGCTGGAAATTTTGAAGGTTCTGCGGTGAACTAAGGGATTTCCCCAGAATTCCTTACACCCCCCTTCCTTGACGGATCCACGTCGGCTTACGCATCGTTCAGGGGTTGTTCTCCGTGGGTGATAGGCATTCTTCCTTCTTTTCGTCCTTTAGCACTGTAGCATAGTGCTCGCCTGATGATTTTAATTCCTCGAACCCACAACCTGAGATAAGGAGTCTTATGCTCTATGCCTAGAGAGCCGGGCAACTTAAAAGACGTGCTGCAATCGTAATCTTATTTATTAGTTTTCGCCTTAAGGTACCAGGTACAAAAACACAGCTATAATTCCATAACCTAATACAAGCAAGCATAATGCAAAGAACTCCACGTACATTTTTCAATACATGGGCCAAGAGGCAGTGATAAGCTATAAAGCATTAAAAATATGGAGCGAAATATCCCAAAAGCAATAGGTGCAATATCATATATTCAAATTAATATTAAAATGAAGGACGAAGTGCCAATAAATCGGATTTTTTTTGTACGTTCGTTAATTTTCATGTACCTTGACGTTTTATTAGGATTTAATTTAATTTTACATGCGCAATACGCCTCAGTTAGGGACATTTTTATGGGGTTCTCGCTTCAAGGTCGTGAGTCAATGGAGTTATGTGCGGCGTCCGGCGCTCTAGCCACCACGTGCTAGCATTATGCTCTCGTTGAGCGAGCCCGCGCTTTCTCGGAATTATGTTACGTAGAATTATTATTCTTCTTTTCTTCCGTAACGAGCGTTTCCTTTGCGTTAGGGATTGCGGATTTGCTCTCAATGTTACTGTATTATACGCTCTATTGTCCGGGGGTTAATTCGTAATTTTTGGGATAATTGTTTTTTTTCTTGCTGACTGCAGCCAAATTAGTGAGGTTTACGATAAATCGATAATCCTCGTATACTCGTATCGCGTCTTCTTTTTTTGCATTTTTATTAATATTGTTATTTCTTTTATTTATTATACAGGGTGTCCCATTTGAAACAATGCACCCAAATATCTTCTAAGGGGGGCAAGTGACAGGACATTTTCAGAGACATAAGTTGTAGAGTTCCGAAGAGGACATTTGATGCATGCATTTTTTTAGCTTTCACGATCATACTTGCAAGATGCAAGCACAAGGAGCCTTTTCTTGAATGGCAATCGCATTTTTTACCCCAATGAAACTTGTTCTCCTTGATAAGTAGTTTTCAAATATCTCATCATTCATGTGAACTTCTTCGATTTTACTCGGAGAATGCGACGAAAATGAGTTCTGTTATCAAACTGAAGATTCACACACCCTTGACGCGTCTTGGCGTAGATAATTGTTCTGCTAATCCATTTACCAACCGTAGTTATGGAATGTAAACAATAACAAAGAATTCCCCATTACCTCGAGGATTCTGCTATTCGAAACAGTTTCAATTCAACCGTAATCGAGTTAGTATCCACTGTAATTTCATTGAACACATCACGATGTATTCAGCGAGTGAAATTGTCGATATTTTACTCGTATTAGGGGAATGCCGCGGAGTCTATCGAGCCGCTGTCCAGACATATCGAGAACGGTACCCCAATCGCCGACGTCATCCCACAGATGCAGTAATTCGGAACATTGAAAGGAATTGTAGGAGAGGACCAACTTTTCGACGACAACAACCACAACAACAAAGTATTAATCCAGATGATTCACGAGCCATTCTCGCTATGATTCACATGAATCAACACATCAGTTTGAGAGAAATTGAACAGATTTAGGTGTACCACGGAGCACAGTACAAAGAATTCTGCGATCTGGTCGCTACCACCCGTATCACATAACGTTGACTCAAGCATTGTCCGCGCAAGACAGACGGAATCGTGTTGACTTTTATAACTGGGCCTTGCAAAGACTGAATGAAGATCCGAATTTTTTCCAGTACGTTCTTTTCAGTGACGAGGCAACGTTCCAGAGTAGTGGTTCGTTGAATCGACACAATTGTCATTATTGGTCAAGAGAAAATCCTCACTGGACTCAACACATTGATCATCAGCATCGTTGGAAAGTGAACGTGTGGTGCGGTATCGTGCAAGTGATACTTGCTCCATACTTTTTTTATGGTAATGTCACCGGACAAAGCTACCTGGAATTCTTGCGTAATCAGTTGCCAGCGCTGATGGAGAACGTGAACTTGCAGACAAGGCAGAGAATATGGTTTCGGCAGGATGGCGCTCCACCTCATTTCGCTCGAACTGTGAGGAATCATCTGAATGGTTCCCTCCCGAATCGTTTGATGGGTCGGGGTCTTTACATTTCATGGCCTCCACGATCACCGGATCTTACGCCGCTTGACTACTACCTGTGGGGCTTCGTCAAAGACGCTGTTTACGTGAATCGGCCGACCACTCCGGTTGACTTACAGAGACGTATCAGGGAGGCTATTGCAAGCATTACGCCCCAAGTTCTTCGAAGGATTGTTAGAAATTTCCGCCGCCGAATTGAGTTGTGCTTGTAAGTTAACGGTGGGAACATTGAACAACTCATGAACTCATGAGCGCATGAACTTCCACACATGTTTGCGCTATTTTTCCTCCTTTTTTTTAGCGCAAGGGATGCGAGCAGACTTCACCTCCACGTGGTGCATCCTGGGTCACGCTAAAAAAGTCTGAATCTTAATTTGATAACAGAACTCATTTTCGTCGCATTCTCCGAGTAAAATTAAAGGAGTTCACATGAATGATGAGGTATTTGAAAACAACTCATCAAGGAGAACAAGTTTCATTGGGGTAAAAAATGCGATTGCCATTCAAAAAAAGCTCCTTATGCTTGCAGCTTGCAAGTATGATCCTGCAAGCTCAAAAAAATGCATGCATCAAATGTCCTCCTCGGAACCCTATAACTTATGTCCCTGAAAATTTCCTGTCACTTGCCCCAAGAAGATATTTGGGTGCATTGTCTCAAATGGGACACCCTGTATAATATTTCTCTTATTTCGGGTCTCTCTGCGTACAACGCCTAACAATTATTGTGATATTGGATTGGGGAAAAAGTACTTTCGGTACTCCCTAATAAATGGCATTAAAGTTGTATATCTCTAGTAATGCTTATTCAATGAAGCCATACTATAGCATGTTTAGAAGTTTACAGTTCATAGATCATCCTAGAGTACAAAGTAGCGTCATTTGTTTAATCATTCAAAAATTATTGCGTTTTGACAATGGAAATTCCAGAAGGCCACTTGCGTCACATTATGCATTTTTACTTCCGAAAAGGAAAAACTGCAGCGCAGGTTCATCGAAAATTGTGTAGTATTTATGGTGATGAGTGCTTAAGTGAACGCCAGTGTCAGAATTAGTTTACTCGATTTCGTTCCGGAAACTTCGATCTTCCGGAACCTCGCCCTGGTCGGCCAACCGTTGAAAAAGTCGATGAAATTCTTAATGAAATCGAGGTAGACCAACATATTTAATCTTGCGACATTGCTACGAAACTAAACGTCGACCATAAAGCTGTTTTGAACCATTTACATAAGACCAAAAGAAGCTCAATACTTGGGGTCCACATGAATTAACGTCGAAAAATTTAATGGACCGAGTTTCCATTTGTGAATCCCTGCTGAAACGAAACGAAATCGAGCCATTTTTGAAACAAATGATTACGGGCGATGAAAAGTAGATCACGTATGAGAATAATGTGCGAAAGAGATCGTGGTCAAAGCCCGGAGAAGCTTCACAAACAGTTGCGAAGCCCGTATTTACGCCAAGGAAGGTGATGCTGAGTGGTTGGTGGGATTGGAAGGGTATTGTTCATCATGAGCTGCTCGAACCTAGCCAAACCATTAATTCGACTGTCTACTATCAACAACTAATGCGACTAAAGCAGGCGATTGAAAAAAAACGGCCAGAATTGATCAATAGGATAGGCGTCGTCTTCCATCACGACAATGCTAGACCGCACATATGTTTGGTGACTCGTCAAAAACTGAGAGAGTTTGGCTGGAAAGTTTTGATGCATCTACCGTATAGCCCTGATCTTGGCCCGTCGGACTATCATTTGTTCCGGTCTCTGCAAAACTCTCTTAATGGTGTAAAGCTGGGTTCAAAAGAGGCTTGTGAAAATCACTTGGTTCAGTTTTTCGCCCAAAAACCTCAAAAGTTCCACAGCTACACGTATTATTGATTAGTGTTTAAAATTTATATTAACAAATTCACCTTGAAAAACATGAAAAAAAAACGAAATTACTTTTTCCCCAACCCCATTTATATATTATAACATGATAAAAAATCATGTACTGTTCTTCGCCTGAACTGACCGCGGATCATGGGGGGAAAATTAGTATGTTTACCCCAGCGAGGAGTCGGATCACCCAGGGCCACAATGGTCATTTTTTTTATTTCTGTTATTTATCCTTTCTTTTATCATTCTCTCAAATTCTGTCGATCGCGCTCACCGTGGGTGACGGGTGAGCTTCGCGACAAGAGGAGTAGAGCGGAGCATCGGGAATGGCTACAAGTGGGCGCTACAGCAGATGACGCGTAGCACATCGACGAGCACGCATACACCGAGTCTGGGAGACTCACACCACGAAGAACGCGAGAGACGATCGACGCACACCTGCAGGCATCTCAGGTCTCTACGTGCGAACCCCCACCACTTCACCGATGGATCGGTGGCGTAAAGCCGCCCAGTAAAAAACTCATGATACCACATTGAAGGCGCATCGGATTATGTTGGCTTCTGCGCCGTTCAACGCGGATCACATCCACCAACCGCGCGGCGCCAGTTTCACTTCTCTGCGACTTAGGAATTGGGAATTATGACAATTTTAAAAATTCCCAATTCAAAAGCAGATGGTAACGCAGATTCTCCGCGCTACCATCGGTTGATTGGGGTGGGGGCCGAAAAGATTTTGAGGTTCCTCGGGGCGATGTACGGCCCCGATGGACACTCTTCGTTGGGATTTTGAATAGTTAAGTCGCTCTGCGCATTAAAATTACTTTAATGCTCTTTGAGCATCTTTTGTTGGTTTTTTTTACAAAAAAATTATTGTTGTGGGGTTGTACCCGGATTTTCTGGCCTACCTGGAGACGTCGTCGCCACTAAGAGGGTTCAGACGAGCTTCCTGGAGTATTTCTCGCGTAATTACGGTGAGCGTCGAATTTCATTTGTAAGTGCATGGGTGATTCTCTTTGTAAATTCACTCCGGTGTCCATTTTGGGCCCGTTTGAGAATGAATTCGAGTCTGCTTATGATGCGGCACTCAGCAGCCTTCAGCTACTTAATTATTTGATTATTCTTATGATTTTGATTCTTTGTTTTTTATTATTATTACGAATATTTTCTGTGTGGGGAAACATTGATCATTTACTGTATTAATCTTCCCCAATAATTTTTCGAGTTGTAGCACTCGCGTTATCGTCGCATACGGGTGATCCTCGCGTCCTAGCTTCCCCCACGCACCTTCAAAAATTATTATTATTTTTTTTTTGTTTGGTCATTGCCAATAATTCAATTATATTTCTTTTGTTGAATTCACTTAAAATCAATTATTGAATATTGTCTGTTTCAATTATTTTCCAAATCAATATTAATTTTCTTTTGATTTAATTTGGGTTGTGTCGAGTCTTTGCTCGCGGGAGACCTCTCCCGCACTTGTACAAAAATTTTACATTGGTTGTCGTATGGACGAGTAATAAGTCCCTTCATTAATTCATTGACTGAAAATACATTTCTTTTCGTTCCATAAAAATTACATAGTGTTGAGTTACGTTCATTGTAGCCTGTTCCCACACGCCTCCTCGGTTCTCTGAGCTAGTCACGGAACGCGTATCACCATTATGACCTTATCCTTTGAAGGTTAAAAGGACTGGCGCCCTTATTGGTAAATTTGTCTTCTCTCGTTTATCCTCTTCGTTCTCATGTCAGCTTGAGAGAGTCCAAAGGGCCGCAGAAAGTTAGTGGACGACAACGCACACAATTTCCCACGTGTGTCGTTGAAAAATACGTCACAATATACATATTAGGTGACTTCGGGGCATTCTTGCCCCGCAAGAAGAAGTCAGCTTATATAATCATTAGCTCGCTCAACTTGATGGTGATAAATAGAAATTTATTACCATCAAGTTGAGCGAGCTAATGATTTCATGCATGAAGCTCATGCAAAAGAAGTGGCCATAGTATGCTGAACATTCACATTTGCAAGGAGAGAAAAAAAATTAGTAAAAGAAAAGAGAATTTTCTTTAGGGAGAACTTATTGTTCTCCTTTTTTTCTTCTTCGTATAAATTCGTGTTCTATCAATCTTTCGACTTGTAAGTTCGGAGGGACGTTTACGCGTTTTACTAAATGATTAATTACTTAGGATTTGATTTGAACTTTCCTCCTTTATTCACGCTTCCATACTTATTTATGTTTAATTGGTTTCAGGTTTTTGTCTCGCAATTCCAGGGCTTACAAGTTTTTTCGATGTACAATCTCTGCGAAGGGCAGATCACTCATTCAAGGATTGAATTAAGGAAAAAACTGATTTTAAGGTATGATTCTATTTTTAATTTTCATGATGGAATGTTGCCTTCTGCAGTTCTCATTACTATTGGATTAGTTGACAATTTTATCACATGGGTCTTTGAATTGAGGACAAAATACTGAATACTGTGACATCTATTACATTTAGGACGGCATGGAATTCATCATAAATGCTTTTCATAATTAGTTGGTTCAGCCCTGGCATACAAGTGGATGGTTAAACCAGAGGTGACGGTTTCTCAATTGTCTGCCCTGGTGATCCAACAACGACGTTACAATGACGGTATAGCGTCGTTGTTCCGTCGTTGATTTTAATTGTCGATTTTGGGGCTAGAAAAGAGGGAATGACCCCTACAAACATTATAAAAATTGATATATGAGATATTTATTCATATTGGTACTGTTAATTGTATTGATATTTATCAATTGCATGAAATAATTTTTAGTGTTAAGAGTGATGGTAGAAGTTTGTAGGGGGAATGCTGCGAGATGGTGGTAGCGTCAATTTCCCGCTCGGATAGGTAAAGTCGATAGTAGTAGTAACCAGGCTGATCTGATCAGTCGTCTGCCGAACTAGTTAACGGGTGTGCAATGTTGCCGCATGTCTTGTTATTTTATTTTAGGTAATCAAAAGTGCACCGAAGATAGGAATTGCATCGGATATATTTTCATATGATTAACTTTAGATAATAATAATTATTTTTACATTGTTTTAATTTATTTTATAATTTGTTTATTAGGGTGGGCATGATAACACAGAGTTGCAAATTCTAGCCAACAAGGGGAGGGGGTTCCAGAATCTATCTGAGCTACCCCCCATGCCTCCATTCACATGTGTTAATTAAGTGAATTAAAAAATTCTCGAATACAAAATTGAAATTTCGTTAATTAAGGTTTTACGAGGGGGTGGAATGGGGAGATACGACTGCGGAGAGTCGTAAATTTTACCCAATAAGGGGAGAAGATTGCCGAATGTAACTGAGCCACCCCCATGCGTTCATGAAATAATAAAAAATGTTAAATAAATAATGAAAATCGCGAAAATTGATAATTTACGAGGGGGTGCAGGGGGAGGTATGATGGCGGAGGGTTGCAAAATTTACTCAAAAAGGGGAGGGGGTTTCAGAAACTACGTATTAAGAATTATGAGAGAAGGGGAGAACCTCAAAATGGTTCATCGAAATAAGAAGGAAGTTGACCCAAATTATCCTGATTCTGGACCCATGGAGCCGGAGCAGAGAAAAGAATTTTTCAAGAAATGTCTCACCGACAAAAATGTGAAAGAATGGGTGTCGCACGGATTTAGAAATTCCCGACTATTCTCGAAATCTTGAAGAAATATTATCATTATTACATGCGTACTTTTTCTTTATAACTTGATATAATAGCTTTTGCAAATAAATCAGTAAATTACTTTCAAATGCATATCTCTACTCCCTCAAGTGCCATGAGAGACCTCTGACTCCGATGTCTGAACCTCATTCTGACTCTCTGAAGCTTATTCTGACCATTATTTTTTATCCTTAGGTGATACCGTTTTTATTAGATTCGATTCCGATCTTCGTCAGCCTCACTTTCAATTTTTATCCCTAAATCTCGTGAGTCTTGATTTCGTGTCTCAACTATCTCACAGCTTTAACACGAGAATGGATAATACGATCATCAATTCAACCACAAAAATTCACTCTCAAAGGTTCCGGTCCGTTCTGTGGTTCCGATTTAAGCTACCGGAAACCACAGAAATTCACTCTCAAATTCACCTCAAAGACCGCCTTACCTCCTATAGGCATTAGAGAACTCTAAGAGAATTAGAATTTAGAGAGAAAAAAATTTCCGCTTCCCCCAGCCAGGAATCGAACCCGGGTCTCCCAGATACGCGCCGGGAATTGCAAAATCGGTCTGCTTAGATTTAAAATCTATTGTTCTTGGAGTATTCCTGTGCAATTCAAATTACGAAAAATATCGAAATTTTGGGAAAATACGGTACAGATTAATTTGCAATTGGTATAAAACAGACTTATATCTCGCACTCGCGCATGAGTGCGAAGACGGCAATAAGGCGTGGGAGAGAGTGCGTCTGTATACATCTCTTACTTTATATCCCAATGGCGCAGTCCTACTAACCAATTGTTGCTTCCGAATGAAAGCATTGTATTCGTGCAATTAGAAATTTTCTTTTTTTGTGGCAGGATGATTAATTTTTGCATCTGGTGTTTGGCTATGATGTTTTTAGATCATATCTGTATATGCGTCCCTTCAACATTTGACGAATCGAAAAATTGACCGAAAGTAAGTTGAGTTATCTCGATAACTTGGATTTCATATCACGTTGGATGGCAATTGAGAATGTTTTTCTTCATTTCCATCAAATGATTACGTTATGCTTTCAGAGGTGAAAACTCGATAACTAGGAGAGATAGGAATAGAAATAAAAAACAAAATGTACTTATTTTTAGACAAAGAACATTTTTTCTTTGAAACTTTTTCACCTAACTCCAATCTTTTCCACGAAATCGCGTTATAAACAATTGAATTGTTATAAATAAACAAAACTGACCACACCGCGAAAAAATAGTCAACACATTCGTATTCAGAGACCCCAAAAACAAAGTCCAATGATAGAATTCAATGGACCTAAAAATGTTTACCAGACCTGTCACAGTATATGGACTAGAACTCCATATTACCCCTATCTGACTTCCATATGACCTTAATATAAGCGCCGTATGTCCTCCAAATCGCCATCATGTAATACCCATATCATCTCCATACGAACTCCCTAAGGTCTTCATATCAGCCTCATTGTGACCGTTTCTGAACCTTACTCTGACCCTTCCTAAACCTTACTCTGACCATTTCTGACACTTACCCCGATCTATCCAGATCCTTGTTTTGACTCTTTTTCACCATTTCTGAACGTTATTCGGACTTCATTTTGACCCTTCTAGTGAGGGTTACAAGACCATATGTCGTGAGGGGTAAAACCAAGGTTCACAAGTGTCGAATCTAAAGATGATGGTCCTGAGGAGCGCAAATAAGGAACATACTGGTCACGGCTATCGTTTATGTAAGTTGAAATTCCGGGTTATGAGGGTGAAAAGTGTAGGTCAGAAATAAAGTCCAGAAATGCAGGTCAGAAGTGAGTATCTTTGTCAAACCTATTCGGAAGCCTATTGCTAATTTATCAGCAAAACAGGGGCAACAGCTGATAAAATAGAAAGTAAATATTGACTGATTTTTTTTTCATACCCTCTCACCACACATTCATATATTTCTGAGTAAATTGAGAAAAAGAAACAATCATAAGATAACGTCCTAGGTTTAAACTAACGTCGCACGGGAGCATTCTAGAAAGGGCTTCGTCCCATGTGATATATGGACATTTAAGGATGTACTACACCCTTTCGGCCGAAATTCACGTTTTTTTCATTTTTCTGGTAAATTATTGATCGGATTGACGCAAAATAATATACCGTTTTTGCGTTTTATTGTTATTGACTGACTCACGAATTTTCACGGTAGTGCAATCGTTTTCCTGCATTTTTTCTAAAGTTTTGTGAATTTCCCAAAAGTTTTAGAAACAAGTGGGCAATTTCTTTGGTATCGGATATAGTATAGCTTTCTTTGCTGATAAATTAGCAATATGCATCCGAATGGTCGCTTCATATATTATTTTATCTATCGTATGTAATTCATACTTTTTTCATTCCATTGGATTGCATAATTTTCTTCTCAATTCATTGTGTTGAATTTTCTACTTGAGTAAATTCTACCATGATTAGTTTTTCCTATTTTTTATAATTTTTATTTTTCATTTTTATTATGAGCGGAAATTAGTTTTCGTTCTGTGACGTATTGAGATCGATCAATACGTCGATTTATTTAATAATTATAATTATTATGCCCAACGTGGTGGACGATGGGAACGGGAAACGAGGTTTCTCATTCCCTTCATCCAAAGATTGCTCAGCAGTCCCACGGTGTCCCATGGACATCAGGGTAAGCAGTTCCACGGTTTCTACAGGTCCAGTTCAGGGTGCTGAACTGTTTGACTGTGTAGGTTTCTATCCAAACGAATCCACGAAACCGTATTAGTGAAAAAAACCGTGGGATTGCTTACGTAAGCATTTTGGGACTTTGACGAGTTTGGACGACTCGGGAAGCACCAGAATACGTCCGAGTACGATCAGGAGCGAAACAGAGCGGATCTCTGAGCTCAGGCCTTCAGCCAACCAATAGCGAAGTCGAGTCAAGGTCCCAAAGTCGAGTCAAGAACCGCGTTATACCGACCCATTAAACACTACCGTGTACAAATTAAAGTTAATATATAGTTATTTTACCAACGTTAGTACGGTCGGTTTAATATCGTTAACCCTCCCTCTATCCTTCACTTATCCCTCCGATTGAGCGAACCACCCGTGAGCTCACCGAGACTAGCCGAGGTCGGAGTGAAACAAGAGTTAAAAAGGAATAATAAACTCATTTCGTCACATTGGCGCCCAACGTGTTTTTGGGCACTCATTCGGGGAAGCGAGTGCAAAAACAAGGATTACAGTGACTCAAAGGATTAAAAGTGAAAATTATGTGATGTTAACAAAAAAGTGAAGGATTGCAGTGAATAATTAAGGTATACGCGTGTGCTGAAAAAAAAAACCCGACGGTCAAGGAGAAGGCAGACGTCTCAATCTCCCGTTACAACTGCACTCGATAGAAGGAAGATTAGAGAAATCTCGCATTGCCAGAGCGAGCGGAAGAATCCAGAGAAGTCAAAACTTCACCCGAGGACAGCTCGACGAGCCCATGGACATCGGCAGCAGTGTGAGAACCAAAGACAACTAGCTGAGTACAGGAGCAGTGACAACGAGCAGAGACAACTAGCAGAAAAATGCTAGCAGAGACAACTAGCAGAAAAGTGTTAGCAGAGACAACTCGCCAAAAAGCTAGTAACCGGGGACAACCAGCAGAGAAGCAACGCGCAGAGACAACGAACGCGATTAAAACACCAACGAGAGGAAGGAGGATACAATTGTGGCTCTTATTCGCCGTTTTTGGGTCTACGTAAGTACACAAACAGCCTCAAAATTCCACCCACGCGTTCAGAGCGATCGTTGACCAATCGGAATAATCGACGAGACAGACGGAACGACGACTCGAGACCGTACCTCTCAAGATTAGAATTAATTAGGATAAATATGGACGGCATACAAGACGCGAGAACAGGGGTGCCGACGGTAGCCGTGACACCCGCGACAATAACAAGCGAGGCACCGTCAGCCTCGAGTACAACGAACACTACCGTGACGTACACGAGTACCAGTGCGATAATGAGCGCGAGTTCAGGAAATACTTCCCAACCACCCTTAAATAATCCACAGACACCGGGAATATTCTCAAACGTTAGCATGTCAAACTACGGATTAGGGCAATCGACCTCAATGTATGGGGGAAATCCAGAATACAATAGAGTAAATTTGGGATTGGGACAAAATAACTCAGCGTCCGGCATACATTATGGGATGGGACGATCAGAATTAGGCGCGAGGCACGCATTTGGTACAGACTACGGATTCACCAGGCAAGGAGTGGGATTCAGAAGTCCGACGTCAGGGTCGAATCTAGGATTTGCAGGGTCGAATCTAGGATTTGCAGGGTCGAATCTGGGATTTGCAGGGTCAAATCTGGGAGTTGCCAGGTCAAATCTCGGTCTTGGCGGCTTAAACGCAACACAGGGAATGAATGCCGGAACCGTAACACCGAATAATAATTTTGGAGGCGGGAACACAAGACCGGAATTAAATCTGGGCATTGAAGGACAGGGATATGGACCAGGAATGGGATATAATCCAAGATTAGAAAATTTTTATGGAGAGNCACCAGGAATGGGATATAATCCAAGTTTAGAAAATTTTTATGGAGAGGATCAAAGAGTGAGAAATGCCATTAGACCACCGCCGAAATACGAAGTTGGGGACGATGTTGAAAGGTTTATTACCAGTTTAAATATGTCACGTCGACTTTTGAAACCGGGAGATGAATTCAATTTTTTCCATCAAATACTACCAAAATTCGGCCCCAAGGCAAGATTGGCAGTGGAGAGCGCATTAACTAGCATCTATTCACTCGATGACCTTATCCTGAAGCTTCGTCTTTCATTTGGAACTAGAGAAAATTTACGTCAAATCCTCGCAAAAATGTCACGTTTATATCAGCAATACGGGGAATCAGTAACCGACTATGAAGCGCGTTTCAGAGCTCTCCAATTAAAAGCACAGAGTCGACTTGACACGGACCCGACGGCTGATTACGGTATTACCATTCATGGCATAAAACTGAACATGAGGGAAGCATTCCTCGCAGGACTCAGAAGAGACATCAAGAACATGATGTTCCCTCTGACACCTACCTCTTTTGACGAAGCCGTCGGCGTTGCAGTGACAATCGAATCCAAATTAAAAGAGACCGAAGATTTCGAACAACTTAGAAAATTGCATGCAAAAACAAAGCAGTTTCAAGGGCAAGCGAAAATTAGAGCAACAGAATCAATCGATGATGACGCCCTTGAAGCTGATTTAAGAGCATTGAACATTAAAGCCACAAATTCAGCCAAAGCCGACGGGCAGAGACGCGGTTTTCAGAGCGGTAAAGGCAACTCAGATTATAAAAGGGGGAAACAAAATGATAAGCGGGAGAAGAAACCCAACACCGCTGATTACAGTTGCTACAAGTGCTCCAAACCCGGACACTTCGCGCGAGAATGTAGAACCCCCTCACATTTAATAAAGCAGCAATTCCCCAGAAAAATGGCTTCTGNTATTTAATAAAGAAGCAATTCCCCAGAAAAATGGCTTCTGAGGAAATCAAGGGAGAGGGACAACAGGAGGATCCAGCTGTTGCAAGTCCCTCTAACAAAAATTTAAACTAGGAATGAGTCTAGAAAAACTGCGCGATCTGTGACTCAGAGACATGGGCGAGTCAAACGCGCAGAACACGGTAATATATAAGACAGCCCATGTGAATTTCCGCGTAATGGATGTACCCCCCACTCAAGTCCATTTAAAGGTTAATAAAATGGAAAGGGGGGAAGGTCAATTTTTTGTCGACACGGGGGCTGATGTAAATCTAGTGAGACTGGATAAACTCAGCCCGAAAGTAACTATAAATCGCGAAGAAATAATAATAATTAAAGGGGTTACACCGGGGAAATTGAAGACGGTTGGATACGTAACTCTGGACGTAGAGGGAGTCAAGGACAAATTCCATGTCGTCGACTCAGATTTTCCCCTTATAGAAGATGGAATGCTGGGCAGGCCATTTCTAAAAAGTAGGGCAGTCAAAATTGACTATGGGGAAGATACGTTGACTATAGGGGAAAGAATACATACGTTCGTAAACACGGAGTCAATTCCTCTTCCGCCTAGGACAGTCAAATTAATATACGTCAGAGTAAATAAATTCGACGCTGAGGTCGGATACCTCCCGCGAAGGGACATCAAAACAGGAGTGTACTTCGGGGATGCGATAGTAAGGCCTAAAGATGGTGTAGCTTTCATGTACGTCTACAATACCCGTGAAACCGAAGAGCGATTTAGAGTTCCATTTGTTGACCTGGAAAAGATAGAGTCAATCGCGACAGAGGCGGAAATTAAAGCATTTGGAGAAACAGAGAGTTCAGACGATCAACAGCGCGAAATTAGAGCCAATAAAATTATTGAAGTCCTCAAATTGGAGGGTCTCGATGAGGAGGAGCAGGAAGAGGTAAAAGACCTTGTCCGATACAATCCGTGGGTCTATAAACTTGATGAGGAGAAATTGAAAGAGGCAAAAATACCAGGGTATCGTATTAAATTAAAAGATGATGACCCGGTGGTAGTGAGACAATTTCGCCTGCCCTTCCACATTCGAGATAAATTTAAAGAGCAAATAGATAAAATGTTAGAAGCAGGTATCATTGAACCCTCTGACTCACCATATAACTCCCCAGCATGGATGGTAGGAAAAAAACCAGGCGCCGACGGAGAGAAAAGATGGCGCATGGTTGTCGATTTTCGTAAACTAAACGAAAAAATGATCGCGGACGCGTACCCTTTACCCAACATAACGGATATTCTAGATCAATTGGGGGGAATGAGGTATTTTTCGACGTTTGATCTGGTGTCGGGTTTCCACCAAATTCCATTGGCACCCGAAAGCCGCTCCAAAACTGCGTTCTCAGCACCAGGGGGGCATTATCATTACTCAAGAATTCCAATGGGAATCGCGAATGGTCCACCAGCCTTTCAAAGGTCAATGGATGTAGTTCTCTCAGGTTTACAGGGTGCAGGACTATTTGTATATATGGATGATATCGTAGTCTATGGCAAAACACTAGAGGATCATAGAAAAAAATACAAATCCTTTGTTGATAGACTCCACAAAGTGCAAATGAGCCTGCAGCCTTCTAAGTGTGAATTCCTGAGGGAAGAAGCCACCTTCTTAGGACATTGCGTGAGCGAGGAAGGGATAAAGCCTAACCCCAAAACAATCGACCCCATTTTAAAATATCGGAGGCCAAAGGACAAAAAGGGCATTAGACAATTTCTTGGTCTGGCCGGCTATTACCGAAAATTCATCGAAAATTTCGCGACAAAAGCACGCCCCCTAAACGAACTTTTGAAGGAGGATGTTCCTTTTGAATGGGGGGAAAGCCAGGAAAACGCTTTCGAGTCGATGAGACGGGAAATTACGCAATATCCAATTCTAAGACACCCTGATTTTTCTCGGCCGTTTGTCGTCACAACGGACGCATCAGATTACGCAGTCGGAGCAATCCTAAGTCAAGGCAAAATAGGCGAAGATTTGCCTATAAGCTATGCGTCACGAGTGATGACAAAACCCGAGAAAAACTATACAACAACAAAAAAAGAGCTTCTCGCGATTATATTTGCAATTCGGCAATTTCGACCGTATTTATACGGAAAGAAATTTACTTTGGTAACAGATCATCAGCCACTCGTGTGGCTGAGATCCACTAAAGATCCGGGAGCCCAATTAAGACGATGGGCTAATGAATTGGAGGAGTACGACTATGAGATTAAATATAAACCGGGAAAATTAAATCTCAATGCGGACGCGTTATCTCGTAACCCAATACCTGATAAGGAAGAAGCATCGACTCATGAGCAGACCATCGCAGTGACTGGCGAAATGAATCCATTGATGAAGCAGGCAGAAGTCGGTGACGCGATATGGGTTGTCGTCATACCAAGTGGCGAAAGAACAGGTCCTTGCGTAGTAGAAATGATGTGGCCTGACAACAAAGTCCAAGTCATGCGGGGTACGAGACCCGATATAGTAAGGAAAGAGTGTATCGCCGCAGTGAACGACCCTCCACCGGATTGGGATCTCGCTCAAATGACGATAGATTTGTCCANAAGCATCGACTCATGAGCAGACCATCGCAGTGACTGGCGAAATGAATCCATTGATGAAGCAGGCAGAAGTCGGTGACGCGATATGGTATGTCGTCATACCAAGCGGCGAAAGAACAGGTCCTTGCGTAGTAGAAATGATGTGGCCTGATAACAAAGTCCAAGTCATGCGGGGTACGAGACCCGATATAGTAAGGAAAGAGTGTATCGCCGCAGTGAACGACCCTCCACCGGATTGGGATTTCGCCCAGATGACGATAGATTTGTCCAATAATTACGCAGACATGGACGTCGGGGATCTGGTATGGTATAAAAAATTTTCACCCTATCAGACGGAGGGACCTCACGTAATCACCGCAGTGATTTCCCCTGACGTCATTAAAATAAAAAAAGGAAACACTACCACACATGTGCCTAAATGTCGAGTAGTGTCGGTAAACCAAGGACCGCAGGAGGTAGAAAGGACAAACAAACCACCCTCAGAAGCACCCGAGAGAAATCCGGAAGAGAGAGAGAATCCAATTCAAAAAAGGAAGCGAGGACGTCCAAGGGGTAAAACAGTAAAGGTAAAGGCTGAAAAGAAGAAACGGGGACGCCCTCGGAAAATTTCGGTCTCGTTCGACGAAACAACAACGGAAGAAGAAAAGCCAGTCTTCAAAAGGCCGAAAAGAAGCAGTCAACCGCCACCGAGAAAAGATGAACCAATTTCGGACGAGGAACCGTCCGAACCCGAAAGTGAAACCAGTGGAAGTATGTTCGACCCCACGCAAGAGGCATTAATCCCATCGGATGATGAACAGATTTACCAGAATATCCCAGCAGAGCCAGGGGAACCAGCTGATCCAGTCATTGACCCAGTGCCGCACGAGGAACGGATAGATCCAGGAGTGGGAAGAGAAGAAGATAGCGACCAGCGGCGTGAGGAGCAGTTGGAGAACGAAATCTCGGATGAATGGGAACCACTGGTCCACTCCGATGACAGTGAGGGAGAAAACCCCCTGCTACCGGACGAAGATATTCCACAACACCAATTCTCAGAAGAAGAAGGAAATGAAAATATGGAATACTCCAAAACACATTTGACAGCGGTAAAGGAAAATTTTGCATTTTTCCTTCCAGCAGACGGAGAGCTGGACAATGGCTGTCTAAGAATGGAGGTGGAAAATGACTGGATAAAACAGGAAGAGCTGACTGCCGAAATACGTCGAACGGGAGAGGTCATCCGATTAGAAAAGGCTGGAAAAATCGGATTTGGATTAATCATCAAGGAAAACGCAGAAGCTGAAGTTCTAGAAGAAAATACGAAGCTAGTCATCGAAGCCTTCATTGATCAACTGAAGACCGAAAATCTACAGACAGTTAGAATGGCCCACGATTCCGACTCCATAACGGAAAGATCAAGAAAAGTCATGCGAACACTGCTGAAGGAAAAATTGAGGAGCACTGGCACTCGAATAGTGTTATGTGCTCGACTTCTTGACGTACCAACAGCCGAGGATCGACTTACAATCGTAGAAGAAAAGCACACGTCAGCAGTAGGGGGACACAAGGGCATCACAAAAACATTGCACGCAGTAGCAGTGCAATATTACTGGAAAAATATGGCCCAAACAGTCAGAGGCTATGTGAACCTCTGCCTGATTTGTCAGAGGAAGAAATTAGTACGTGAGAAAATCCGACATCCCATGATAATCACGGATACACCAATGGATGCTTTCGAAACAGTCTCCATGGACATCTACGAGCCCTCAGGAAGAAGCAACAAGGGGTACCGGTACTTACTAACCATGCAGGACTGCTTGACAAAGTATGCCCTTGCTGTACCACTGAGACATGAGAAGGCGGAAGATGTGGTGCGAGCCATAACGCGAAGATTAATATGCACTTTTGGCGCGCCCCAGGCACTCTTGTCAGATCGAGGTACAAATTTTACAAGCGCGATCACCGCGGAATTTTGTAAATTGTTCCGAATTCGCCAATGTTTAACAACTGCGTATCACCCTCAGTCGAACGAATCTCTCCAGCGAAGTCACCATGTCCTAACCGAATTCCTGAAAACGCAAATGGGAGATAGCGGAGAGTGGGATAAATGGATAGACATGGCGATGTTCGCATATAACACCAGCGTTCACGAAAGCACGGGTTACGCGCCTCACGAGCTAGTTTTCGGGGTAAAACCGCGAATACCCTCGGCAAGATCACTTGAGGGAATAGGGGGTAAACCATACCGCGTATTCTTCCAAGAATTAACAGAGGGATTAAGAAAAGTTCGTGAGAAAGCTCGGGTAAATTTGATCAAATCGAAAGAAAAATCCAAAAGGTATTACGATAGGAAAGTGAAAGAAACACCTTTAGGGATAGGAGATGATGTTTGGCTTCTAAAGGAACCAAAAACTGGCAAGAGGGACGATGACTGGAAGGGACCGTACCGTATCACGGAAATTTTCGAAAATAACAACGTAAAAATTCAGACGGAGAGAGGGCTGAGAACAGTACACCGCGATAAACTGAAGAAAGCCCGACTCCGGAAGGCGACAGGTTCGCCAGAAAATCCGGACTAAATTAATAATTGCCCAGGGACCGCGAAAAGGGGAAAGAAAAAAAAACAACTTTCATCCCTTCTCAACCTTTATATTTTCTCTTAGTCAAGGTACATTTTTTTTGGTACACAAGAGAGAGAAATCCGTTGAGAGGGAAAGCTGACACCCCTCTTTCGTGGTGACGCACGATCCTCCATCGTTGAGGTCACCGAAACGGGCCCTAGACAGAAGAACAGGAGGTTATATTCGAAAATAACTCTCATTGCTTTTTCAAAACAAAAATACCGAGAGGGTACAAGGAAGGCGTTTCCCTTATTATTGAAAAATAATAAATGGAGAGACGAACTTACCTAAACATCCCCACGTACCCACTCGAAATACTCGTACAAGTCGAGATCGTCGATGATCTCATCCCCAAGGGTAGAATCCCCGGTAAGATACCTCAAATATTCGAGAGGATCGTCTCCATATTGAAACATACGAGGAGCCTAGAAAACATTTTTCTTTTGCACCCGTTACGGAAATTATTTTAGCAAGCATAAATTAAAACGAAAGGCAAAAAATCCAACGGTTGAAACAACTTACCACCGGACAGGCAGCCTCGAGAAAAAGCCTCGGCAAACAGAAATCGGCCGACAACCATAAGCGGAGGTTCCTCAATAGGGCAGCATTCCGTGCACGAGCGGAATGGAGAAGATAAAACACCCGATCCCAACAATCATCGAAGAGTAGCTCGAAGAGGCTACAGGCTCGAGAATCCGACAGTAAGGGGGCGTTACAATGACGCTCCAAAGCAAGGGTGAGCCACAATTCGGTAAGCTCTTGGACCCTGTCCCATGGGAAAGGCTAGAAAAAGGGATCAAATACCGACAAGTCTGAAGGAAAATTTCTTTAGGAAAGTCGCAACTTACGGATTCAATTACAGGCACAACGACACTCTCGCCTCCCTGACGACGCAGCCAAAAAGGGGTACCAGTCGCCTCACAAGCATAACGCTGGCCATCGAGGAGATCGTCCAACCCAAGCCCGAAATGCTGGTTGGAGCGCATGGCAGGCAGAGTCAGGGCCTGGCGATAATCCACTATGTCCCAAGGAGTTTTGGGATGAGGANCTATGTCCCAAGGAGTTCTGGGATGAGGAGTAGCAAACGTCGACTGCAACCCCGGATGGTACAAATCAGGACCATTACGGACCAGATAATTCACAAAAGGAACAATTTTCACCACTTCCTCAAGTACCCTCACTCGGGGATCGTCTTCTGCGAGAGGCATAATAGAAATCGGACTAATAGACTCAACTCCCAACGAGCAACTAAACAAACTACGTCAAGAGAAACGAGGTATCGAGAAAAAAAAATACAACGTTGCTCTCCAGAGCGATAGACGGAAACTAAACACGTTACAAAAAAAAACGTAGGGACAGGACAGAGGATGGATAGGAGAGGATAAATTTTCTTCAAATAAAAGTCTCGGTCTTTATTGAAAAATATATTTTCTTCATATCAAAAATACATAAAAATATATAAAAAAGGGAAATACATAAAAATACATATATAAAAAAGAAATACATGAAAATATATAAAAAGGGAAATACATAAAAATATAGAAAAGAGAAAATGTCCTCCAACCGGCAAAAGTTCCTCGGCGTTCTGAAAACAAATTTTTTTCCGATTAGTTCCCCTTTTCCTACTTCTCTCTCTCGTCTTCAAAAAAAAAAAAGGAACGTAGTAATACGTACACGGGGGATGCTCAACCCAAAAGAGCATGAGGAAGGCATGGAGTACATCCGTCCTGAGGGCCTCCGAGGCCGGTCGAGGTCTGGGACCTGGGCCGAGTCGAGTGTCGTCCCCGTCCCGACCTACGGCGGGTTTTGGAGCCCCTAGAGCGCCCAGCACCCCTCCGAGCTCCACCCCAATTAGAGGTCTTAATGAGTTTGGGGATTCTCCCAAACAAGACGTCAAGGGCCCGACGCTCAATGATGGGACAGTGGAGTTCGGGACGATCAATATATAGATACGGGAGATTCCCCGACCGAACCATGGTCTGCCGTACCAGGGCACACGCCTCCGTGAAGGAAATACCCCGACCGTCAAACCACTCTTGGACCGGGGGATCAATCGCGATGTGGTCCGAACTCCCCGGCCTGAAAAGGCGAGACCTCCGGGCACTCTGCCGTCCCCCACGGAACATAGGGCCACCATAGGTCTCCAAAAACTCGGAATCTCCTGGAAAATAAGGATTAATTAAAATCCACAGAATGATTTTAACCCAAATTTAGAAGTAACGTTTGGAAAAAATACCGTTATCAACGTGAGAGNGGTCTCCAAAAACTTGGAATCTCCTGGAAAATAAGGATTAATTAAAATCCACAGAATGATTTTAACCCAAATTTAGAAGTAACGTTTGAAAAAAAAAATACCGTTATCAACGTGAGGGGTGATCTCCAGAGCATCCTCACTGAAGCCAACACCGAATACATCCTCGCCCCCTTCGGCAACGTGTCCGGAGGCTGACGAAATGGGGGTCTCCTCTGTAGATGACACCATTTTTTTTTGGAAGCCTGGAAAATATCATTAATTTTTTATTCTTCACAAAAATAAATANGGCCAACACCGAATACATTCTCGCCCCCTTCGGCAACGTGTCCGGAGGCTGACGAAAGGGGGGTCTCCTCTGTAGATGACATCATTTTTTTTGGGGGAAGCCTGGAAAATATCATTTATTTTTTATTCTTCACAAAAATAAATAAAACAAATTTAATCTAAATTAAAACATGATTATTTTCTAAATTTATAACTCTTTTGTTTGTTTCAAAATATTCCCCTTTAGCATCATAGAGGAAGAAGCAAGGGGAGCGGCAAAGGGGGAACGCAACCAGCCGTTAAGCGCCGCCCACTCTCGTTGTGTTCGCCTGGCGCGTTTTCATAGCAAATTTAAATCCCTTGCAATTTCAATCCTCCCTCCCAAAAATTAGATAAATTTTGAAACACGCATTTAGGGAGAATTGAAATGAAAAATATGTCACTATGTAATTAATTAAACAAAATTGCACATTGGAATCGAATCAAGAAGGAGACGAGAGATTTAGTCATAACAAAAAAAAATGTGTTGTGAAGAAATTTATCACATGAACACTCTGAAGGACATACAGTCGTTTCCTCTCAAATTATAACGTTGAGAGTTCTTGGAGAAAAAAATATTGCAAAATCATTCGCCGAGGGGACGACGAAAAAAAAACCACGGCGATTTAATTGTAATAACTGTTCGAAACGTTGAGAGTATGAATNTCTCCCGATGAGGTCAATAGTGAGAACAGCGAGGCCCGCTCCCACGGGCACTATTACCGAAATCCTGGAACCAGAAGGACCCTCGGGAATGCTGAATCGCGCCTACTCGGTCGACACCTTAGCCTCCGTAGAGGACATGGGACCACCGATGCCTAAGAACCNGAAAATCATTATTAAATACTTACTGTGATTAATCCGACCTTTGTGAACAAACACTAGCACCAAACGCAGTAACGCACTGTGTAAAAAAGTACAGCACAATGAAAGAATCAGGAAGCTCTTATCTTTGTTGTGACTGCACGAGATCTACCGGAGTCGAATTCCGACGTGAGACCGCCANAGACACAGGTTTATTTACGAAAACATGTATTGAATCGCACAAATAACAATGTAACCAATTTAAAACTATCATGTATGGGTTCGGTCGATAGGTATAGGATTAAGAGACTAATTAATGAGATAATTAAGTTAGGCAACTTAATTGNAAGCTCAACACCGCGCGAAAGCAATGTTAGACGAAGGTGATAACAACAGGCACCGTCCCGTCTCTCTCTCCCGCGCGCCAACGAGGCAAGGATTACGGCAGAGTAGTGGGGGGAGGACAGCTCGACACCGCGCGAGAGCAATGTTAGACGAAGGGGATAGCAACAGGCACCGTCCCGTCTCTCTCTCCCGCGCGCCAACGAGAAGGGGTAACCAACTAAGCGCGCGGGAATATGAAACAACTGAGCGTAGGAGCCACATAATTAAATTAAAGAAAGCNAAGGGCCCTTACAGGCCCATTTGGCATAGATTTGAGATAAATCATTGAGAAATAGTGTTACTATTGTGTCCAAAAGGATAACAATAGTTTTGTTAGGGGAGTGNGTAGGAGCCACATAATTAAATTAAAGAAAGCCCGAAAAAAAATAACTTCAAACAGAATCTTTTATTATTCTCTCGATAATTTCTTATTTTCAATCAATTCTTTTCGTACTAAGATTTGATTGCAAATGAGAAGGGGGAGAATGATGAGATAATAAAAGATAGAATCCGATTGAAAATAATAGTAACAAATAAAAATTTCATGGTGTTTCAGGCTCACCGGGAGCCCCGAAATCCCAGGCGTACAAATAACCCGGATAGAAGATGGGAATGGANAATTGATTAGGTAAGCATTTTGGGACTTTGACGAGTTTGGACGACTCGGGAAGCACNTGGAGGAAGTATGCACCCAGATGGGACCAAATTGTAATTTCGAACCACAACTGACCCAAGCCCTGAACAGAATTAACGGATTGGACGAAACCCATCAACACATGCGTGACTTTCGGTATATTAGCAGGAATAATCTGGAAATTTTCCTTATGGTCAAGGGTCGCTATGTTGTGTCGGGTGCTTGGGGTCTGTTCAGGTACTAGAAGGACCAACCAAAGATCAACCAGAACACCATCACCCGAGAGAGAGCTGCCAAGGCACTCAAGTCATCAGGCAACTCAGGAAGTATATCTCCCGATGAGGTCAATAGTGAGAACAGCGAGGCCCGCTCCCACGGGCACTATTACCGAAATCCTGGAACCAGAAGGACCCTCGGGAATGCTGAATCGCGCCTACTCGGTCGACACCTTAGCCTCCGTAGAGGACATGGGACCANGGTTATTTTACCACCGGTTAGTACGGTCGGTTTAATATCGTTAACCCTCCCTCTATCCTTCACTTATCCCTCCGATTGAGCGAACCACCCGTGAGCTCACCGAGACTAGCCGAGGTCGGAGTGAAACAAGAGTTAAAAAGGAATAATTAACTCATTTCGTCACAGTTCTGAAATTCTTATTTCGGATCGTAATGGGTTACACTCACTTTAATCCACTCTTACTGGTCGCATTTCAATCCAGAGCCAGCACAGCGGACTGACACTGATTTCTAATATTTTTCAACAGGTTCATTTTTTCTGTAAGCTAGGTTTAGGTCATCATCATTGTTTAAAATTAATATAGTCAAATTCGTTATGATAATCACATTCGAGTTAATAATATCGGAAGAGAGAATTGATGATTTTAATGTTCTCATCGTTCGATGATTCTTTTATTTTAAAAAATGAATGTTATGTGTGAAGTTATTCAACTTATTGACACTCAGTTTGTGGTTCTGGTGATTGCTCTAATCAATCTTCCAAGATGTCCAAAGGTAAATTAATATTCATCTATTGCATTTTGTTCTTTTTAATTATCGATTCTTTTCTTTTATTCTTCATTTTTATTTTTATCTTATCCTCAAGATTCGTTGAAACGCTCCCACGACGAGGCCCTCGGTGGTTCATCTTCTTCATCGTCGGTCGCTAATGATACTAATGAAGGTGCAGGTAAAATTTATTATTCCTTTTCTTTTCTTTTTTATTTTTCATTATTTTTTTTCCAGGTGATAGGTCCTCTTTCACTTTGACGCCCTCAACAATTCTTCAAATGTATCATAGTGATATCCAATCTCGGCTGATGTGAGTATTCTCATTTCAATCATTCTTTTCCACTCTTCCTATATGTAGTATCGAATATTTCTGACTAGTCATCTAAGCCGAGGAAAAACGTCGAGGCGCGATATCTAGACGTTGGGGAAATACCCAACGGTTTCATATTGTAGTTTTTGGGAATAGTCGAGATAGTAGGGCCTAACGATTATTACGGTAGTTTATGGAGGGATTTTATTAAGGTATTTTATTAAGGTATTTTATTAAGGTAGGAGTAAGAGGGGACGTAAGGTTAAGTCTAAGAATAGCTTAATCGTTTTATTTAGGTAGCGTCGAATACCTTCATTAACGATCTCCTGACTGACCCAGGCTACCCCGTCTTGGGAATTTACCAAGGGTGAAAATGGCGACTGAGGCCTAAGGATGTCTGGTGGTGGGGGTAGTGGCCAGGAGGAGGAAAATGGGTAGATCAAAGGGATGAGGGTGAGAGCTAAGGAGGCAGTTGATTTGAAGACTTGAACATAGACGGTTCAAAAGAGAAGTTTCGACGAAGTCCTCATGTGAGGCATTAGACGTTGTAGAAGTTTAGACAGTTATAAATTATCGTGTGAGGATAGATATTTGTATTTTTAGTGAGTGTTTTTATATCATGGACATTGTAAATATTTCTTAACGATTAAAGTGTTTATCTAGAAATTTTTTAGCTGTTTTATCTTTTTAAACGTATCCCCACATATATATATATATATTTTTTTCAATTATAGGTCCATCGTTGGTGTCATCGATCAAATCATTCCTGCCACTTCTACTGCTGGAACTGTAGCCAAAACCATTTTCAAATGGACGGTGAATAACGGTGCTGGAGAACGCGTCGAGTGTGTTGCGTGAAATAAACAAATTCAACGCATTCAATCTCACGTTGTTTTGGGAAATGTAACTATCATTTTTGATTCTTTATCTATTTTTCATTATTCAATTCATAGGAGAGTTAGACATATACATGGGGTTAGACATAGGGGACGGTGCGGCAAAATGAAACACGAGGCAAAATAAAACAGTAGGAAATTCTTGTAATTTAAGAGAGATAAGACGATTTTCATAAAGACCTTTTTTTAAAGAATTTCACAAGCTTCAAAAAAGATCTTCATAAAAAATGTCATATCTCCCTTAGATTACGAGATTTTCCAACCTTTTCATTTTGCCTCGTCTTTCATTTTACCCCACGCTTCCCTAGTCGAATTTATTTTCATTTATTCAGTGAGATTGGGCACAATGCATCTTATGAAATTTCAATTTTTTCTCGATAATTCTCAATTCGGAAGCATATTGCTAATTTATTAGCAAAGAAAAACTATATTATATCTGATACAAGAGCAATGCCCCACATTTTCTTTCTTTAATTCAATAGGTGCTGTTTCTCAATGGAATTTTTATGAAGGCTGGTAATGCGCAATATCTCAATGGCACAGTATTATTTCAGTTGACAGTGCAATCCAATACGACGGTACATGTGATGCATAAACTAGGACCAAATGTACGTGAACTGGACATTTTGAACCGAAATTTACAATTGATTGATCTGCAAGATGTTTGCTCTCATCGAAAATGTACACGTAAGATTTTCATCCATAATTCGTCATATAATTTAAGAAAAATGATTTATAAAAATTAATATCAAAAAATTTCCAGAAGATCTAAAAAAATAAATATAAAAAATTACGTAAAATAATCAATATTCATCGATACATTTTCATGTACAAATATTGATCAATTACTTCTTCGAGAAGTTGCATGATTTCTAATCTGAAAGTTGTCAATTTAATTCAAATTCTACGATTTCACTTGGAATAACGATGGGATGTTGATGAATTTTGTGTAATCAATAAGTTTTCACACAATCTGATTTTAATTCAGTGTCGAAGTGAAGGGTAACAACAGTGTAAGAGCTTCTCGATGTTTTCTCCTCAAATTACTCACTATTGAGATAATTTTATATTTAATGAAATATGGAAAATCGACTTGTTATCATTTACCACTCTACTATTCAATTACATTTCGAGCGAAATTTTCTTAGTGATTATTTAGTTATTTGAATGAAACTTTTCGATTTAGCTATTTGGAAAGAAAATTTTTTTTTTTTAATCGAAAATTTCTATAAAATTTTGTATGAGTGTAAGTTCTTTCATTTTCTAACCCATTTTTTTTCTCATCTTCAGGCGTGCAAGGATTCATCAAAACTAATTTTGATGTGGTTCAAAGAGCAGACGGTCTCCCATCATCATGTTTTGGAGTCATTGGAGTTGATGATTTTTGTCTTGAAATGAAAGTCACACAATTTCAAAGCTCCAATCTTTCCTTCGAGATTGGGCAAAATGTTGAAATTCAAGGATTCATTCGCAACCTTAATGTGTATCATTGTTATTTATACCCCATGTTTTTCATTTTCACAATTGTAAGGATATTATTTTTTTCAGATGGTTTTCCTCCTCAACTGATCGTTCGTTCTCCATCTGATACCACTCTTATTAGTGAAATAGTCAAAAATGTAGCATATCGATGCAAATGTGTCCAATCGCCTATTGACAACGTGAAAAAATCACGTAAAGAATGATTTTTTATTATCTTCTCCCAACTTTTTTTGTATTTCAATCAATCGATCTTGTCATTGATTTATTGATATGTCGAGTGTTACAGCTTTATCAACGATATAGCCGATTAAGGCCCGGTTGGATGGATTTTTGCCTCACATGTCCCTAGAAAATTCCCCAGAAAATTGTAAAAAAAAAAACATTTTGCAATGCCAATAATTACAACCGTATGGTCTCACAAAAAAATCTGTTTTTTTTTTGAAACAACAGATAATTTATTGCCTCTTAACGGAAATGGTGCCTTGAAGGGAAGAAATAGGTTTTTATATTTTTAATATTGACTAGAAAATAACACAAAATAAACACCACCATCTCCCCTAGTCACACCACACTCGCGTGACACCCTGTCAACATGGCGACGGTAAATATCCAAAATTATAAGCACTTATTCCAATTTTCACACACACTAGACACTCTCGCGAACAAATCTTCGTTAAACGAACTATTTTTGACTATTTTTCGCAAGTTGTTCCGAAGAGATTAGACGTCGTTAACTCCCACAATCCGTGAGGCGAACAGCTGTCGCCATACTGTCTCTCTCAGTTATAGGGAAATGTGCCAGATGGCGCCACTGAAACCCCCGAATCTCGGCGTACGAAAATGAGAATGTCGAGCGGACAGCTCAGGAGTGTAACACAATCAGGGCCCACCGGTACCAAGCATTCGTGCATCTCACTCCCACTCGTGGAAATAATAATAATAATAATAATAATAATAATAATAATAATAATAATAATAATGCAAAAGGCGTAGGGAGTGTGGCAAACCCATCACCCGGCATGTCCGCAATAGCCATGGTGGTGTCGGGCTAACCACCCGGCGGCACCTATACCCGGTTCCGTCATCGAGCCGCGGCAGAGCCCCCCACAATCGATCCCTCTCGGATGGGGACCGCGGATCAGTTGGGAGGGGCGACAGATCTGGATCTAACAATGGTAACAACGTAGCTGTCCATAGGATTAGGTGATCGGAGGAGCTCAAGGAGGACCTCATGCAATGTTGGGTGGATAGTCAGCCAGCGCAGCGAGGATACATAGCGCGGATGCGGGACTTGTGGTGTGCTATGCACCCCGAGTATGCACATTTTAGGGCACAGCATCTTCGAGATCAGGCTAGTCGCCTGCGTCGGCAGGGCTATGATTTGCTCGTCGTTCCACGACGGCTGTCGGGTGGTCGTTTCTCTCAGATTTCTGTGAGAAGCGTCGAACCTCAGCCGGAGCAATCTGCCCGTCATAGTGATGAGGTGCCGGGGAGAGCTTCGAGGGATATGGGATCAAGGGGGGAGAGGGTCACGGGGAAGCTCCGTATTCGGCCTGACACTCTGGCGTTAGAGAATGAGGCACTGACTGCTGTGCTCTCCCCGAACGTTAGCTTGCTCGACATAAACTGGGCTGTGTATGAAGCAGCGCGCCGTCTAAAGCCGCGAACCCTTGCAAGGGGATCGTTTGAGCTGAAGATGAGGAGGCGAATTGCACAGCTTCAGGGGAAAATCGAGATGGCTCGGAAG
>NW_021681023.1:39358-40414 GCF_001412515.2 Diachasma alloeum
TTGTCGAGAGGGTTCGAGTTCTGGGGGCTACAAAGCGGTCCCTAGAAAAGCGGTTGCGGCGAATGGTGGACAATACTGTCTTTCATTCCGACCCCAGCGGGTGGTTCGAACCTTCGGCGCCTGCACCCGACAAGATGCCATCAGTCGAGCAGGTTGAGGAATGCTGGGGGGCAATTTATAGTCACGTTCCTCGTCTCATGACGGGGACTCCAGCTCTTCAAGCATTTCGTGCGTTTTGTGAAGAACATCGTCGGCAGCGCGCGGAGTTCACCCCAGTCACTCAGGAGGAAATTCAAGCTGCGCTACGAGGCATGAAGAACCATGCCGCTCCGGGTCCAGATGGCATCAACGCCTTTTGGTGGAAGAAGTTTACCTCGGTTCATAGCCATCTGGCTCGGATTTTCACATCGTTCATCGATGGTAGCGTGATGCTTCCTGAGTGGTTGGTGGAGGGGAGAACTCTGCTGCTTCCGAAGAAGGGAGACTTGTCTGACCCGGTAAATTACCGGCCGATCACGTGCCTGAATACGCTCTATAAGCTCTTCACAGGAGTCTTGACTGAGCGTATCTTGCACGATGTACAACCTGTGTGGCGGCAGATTTATGAACAGCGGGGGGCGAAGCGGTCGCTGTCAGGGTGCAAGGAGAGTTTACTCGTCGATCGGTGCATATTGCGCGATTCGATACAGTATCATCGGCACCTGTCAGTGGCCTGGGTCGACTATCGTAAGGCATTTGATAGCACGAGCCATGAGCTCATTTTCCTGCTACTCGAGTGGCTTGCGGTGGAGGAAAATATCGTGAGGTGCATCAGGGATCTTGCACCACTTTGGAGGACACGCTTCACCATAACATCTGGTGAGGGTCCGCTTACTTCAGGGTTGGTGCAATTCAGGAGAGGAGTTTTTCAGGGCGATACCTTGAGTCCTCTCTTGTTCTGAATCTCACTGATGCCCCTATCTGTCGCCTTGCGCGGTGTTGGTGGATACCAAGCCGGAAGACCTGGCGATCGGAGGCATCAGGTTAGCCATATATTCTATATGGATGACCTGAAGT
>NW_021681023.1:40689-41591 GCF_001412515.2 Diachasma alloeum
TGCTTCGTCTACACGTTGACAGGCCCATGCATGGCGTGTTCTTTCGTCATGTGGAAGAACAGGGCTTGTCCGTCCAGCTGACTTTCTCATTTTTGAAGTCGGCTGGCTTGATGTCTGAAACCGAGGGCTTCATTTGCGCGTGTCAAGATGGCGTGATAAACACCTTGGTCTAATAGGAGCCGTGTTATGTGGTTGCAAGTCCCGGATGTTAGGTGTCGGGCTTGGAAACAGTCCCCGGAAACTCTGGTGCATCTTTTGTCGGCTTGTCCGACATATACAGTGATGAGTTATATCCACCATCATAACGCGGCTTTGAGAATGTTGTATTACCATCTGCGGCACTCTTATGGGATAGACCGGACGCCGATTCTGCCTTATGCTCCAGGAGATATTGAGTCCGTTATCGTAAATGAGAGGCGTTAGATTTACTGGAACTTCTCGTTTGCGACTATCAGGCCCGTCGCTGCGACGAAGCCTGATATCGTCCTCTTCGACTTTGAAGACAAAGTCATCTACGTGATTGAGTTCTCGGCGCCAGCCGAGAGTAATATATCTGCGAAGGAAGAGGAGAAACGGCTCAAATACCAGCTGCTCCTGTTTGAGCTGCGTCAGTTGAACCGCGGGTTTAGGGTCAAGCTGATCGTCCTGATCATTGGCTCCTTGGTGGCATGAAACAGTCTTTTGTATCTGCGCTTGAGGTGATTCCAGCCTGCAGGCGCAATGCCTTAATACTGGCTGGCCAGATGCAAAAGGCTGTCATTCTTGGGTCCCTTCGACTGCTTAGNGGAGCGCTAGTGCAGAGCGATTAGGACTTGTTTGTATCACTTAGCTTGCTGGGTGGTCTTCGAGGTGAAGTCGGAGCCCTCGAGGGTCATCCAGCGATCTCATTCACGAGGGAAAAA